>NC_134362.1:190242470-190539970 GCF_048569485.1 Anomaloglossus baeobatrachus | reverse complement strand
GACGATGACTGGTGAGGTGTTTGGGCTGTGGCAGCCATGAGGTCATCAGGGACGTGGCGGTTCCGGATAGGCTGCTGGTGATGTCACTGATGACGTGGCACTCCGCTATTGGCTCCTGGAGGTGCCATTGTGGTCCACCTTGGCGTTTAACTCGGGTCAGGCTCCTGTTAGTTTCAGAGCCACCCAGCTCTGTACCCTCCGCCTAACCATCGGGTTGCCAGCAGCTCCTTTGTCATCTGGAGCACGGTGGACCCCGATTGGCGATTGGGAAATATACCATCTTATAATAATCCACCAATCCGACCGTAACAGAGCGAGACAGATAGGCCAGAGTCATACTTGCGAGTGCCTCACGTGTAACTCGTGCGAGTCTCTCATTGAATCACCCGGCACGGACTCGCACTCTCCTGACAGGGTCGGTTGCATGTATGTCTATGCAGCTGAGATGCTCCTGTCCTGAGAGTGTGAGTCCATGCCGGGTGATTCAATGACAGACTCGCGCGAGTTACACGTGAGGCACTCGCAAGTGTGACTCTGGCCATAGGGAAAGAGGAAGACAGATAGGGAAAGAGCGAGACAGATAGGGAAAGAGCGAGACAGACAGGGAAAGAGCGAGACAGACAGGGAAAGAGCGAGACAGACAGGGAAAGATCAAGACAGACAGGGAAAGAGCGAGACAGACAGGGAAAGATCGAGACAGACAGGGAAAGAGCGAGACAGACAGGGAAAGATCAAGACAGACAGGGAAAGAGCGAGACAGACAGGGAAAGAGCGAGACAGACAGGGAAAGAGCGAGACAGACAGGGAAAGAGCGAGACAGACAGGGAAAGAGCGAGACAGACAGGGAAAGATCGAGACAGACAGGGAAAGAGAGAGACAGAGACCGAGAGACAGACAGAGACTGAGAGAGAGACAGAGACAATTACTATCCCGGGCAACGCCAGGTACTACAGCTAGTATACCAATAAAAGCAAGGAAATTAAGCATTACTCCAGTTACTTTGTGCAAAAAGATGGAGGACTCATTATTACAACATGGCTTGAAAAAGGCTTTGTTGGGGTACCTAGGTCTATCTAGTTCAACTTTTCTCCACCAAGTACATTTTTGTCACTAATTTCATGTGCAAAAAAGACAGACTCTTTATGTAGCCTATAAAGGGCCTAGTTTGCTAGTTTGGTGCATTTTTTTTCTGTGTAAGCGTCTATTTGCAGCTTGAATAACACATAAAAAAACAACCACAGAATCAAAGTTTTTCTGTACTACAAAAATGCACTAAAAAAGCTGCTTCAAATCTGCACAAAAATGCATCAAATAAGATGGAAAATGCTTAGAATAATGCAACTCAGATTCTTAGTGAGTAGTTTGGAACCTGCAAATAAAGAGCAGCATTAAAAGATGCAGAGTTTACTCTGTGCGTGTGTCACGGGTGACAGACAGTCATGTGGTTTCTGGCAATAGAAGGTCACGGTGTTTGGCTGCACAAAATGCTCCCTGACTTTCTATTGTTCCTGATGTCAGTATTCATTGGTATAGGTAGCTTTCCTGCTGGATTTTCATCTCTCCCCCTTTTAGACCCAGCAGGAGCTCGCCTTCCATCCAGCTGCTGATCATCAGTATTCTCTTGGTGCTTAAATACGCCCTTCTTTCCTGATATTAATCAGTTCATTTTAGCTCTGGTTGCAAGCAGGTGGCTTGTACTCCGTTGTAGTATCGTTGCTGAAGCTCTGATGAACTTCTGCCAGTGTCATCTGTGGATAATTAGTTCATGCTTTTCCCCCTTTGTGTCCCCCTTATGTCTTTTTTTAGCATTTAGTGGGGTTGATGAAGAACTCATCCCATCCGTTCCTATTTAGGGTCCAGCACTAGGGATACCTATGGTTAAGTATCTGGCTCAGCGGATAGGTGCAGAATCTATCTAGGGTGGTGAGAGAGCCCAGGGACCAGTTGTAGGTTTGGTTAGGGGTCACCATCTCCCCCTTCCCTAGTCACAGGGGTCCTTTTACCTTACCTTTTGCTGCTTGTTTGGTACTTCCCCGTACCTAGAGTGACAGTGTAAACACAGCCTTAGGACCCCTTCACACTTCCGTGAAAAACACGCACGTGTGTTACGGGCCGTTTTTCGGGTCCGTATCCAGATTTTGTGTCCGTTTTTATGGTCCGTGTGGCATCTGTGTGAATTGCGTATGCTAGCCGTGTTTGTGTGTAGAACGTCCGTGTGCGCGTGTGGAATTAACGTGTATGTGTACGTGGAATGTCCGTGTGGAATGTCCGTGTGGAATGTCCGTGTGGAATGTCCGTGTGTGTGATGCACAATGTCGTTTATAAATGTCGGCTGACAGCCGACAGAGTTGCGCGATGAGAATGAACTCGGGTGAACTTCACCCGACTTCATCCTCATACCGCGGCTCTGTCTGTGTCGAGTACTGATTAGCGGTCACCTGTGAAGGATTCACCGGTGACCGCTAATCCCCCGAGTGACTGAAGTTTCCCCCCCTCTCTCATACTCACCGATCCCCGATCACCGGCGCGGCGCTGCACGGCGTTCACACTGCTGCGGCGGCTTTTACTATTTTGAAAAAGCCGGCCGCTCATTAAACAATCTTGTATTCCTTGCTTTCCCCGCCCACCGGCGCCTATGATTGGTTGCAGTGAGACACGCCCCCAAGCTGAGTGACAGCTGTCTCACTGCACCCAATCACAGCAGCCGGTGGGCGTGTCTATACTGTGCAGTAAAATAAATAAATAAATAATTAAAAAAAACGGCGTGCGGTCCCCCCAATTTTAATACCAGCCAGATAAAGCCATACGGCTGAAGGCTGATATTCTCAGGATGGGGAGCTCCACGTTATGGGGAGCCCCCCACCCTAACAATATCAGTCAGCAGCCGCCCAGAATTGCCGCATACATTAGATGCGACAGTTCTGGGACTGTACCCGGCTCTTCCCGATTTACCCTGGTGCTTTGGCAAATCGGGGTAATAAGGAGTTAATGGCAGCCCATAGCTGCCACTAAATCCTAGATTAATCATGTCAGGCGTCTCCCCGAGATTCCTTTCATGATTAATCTGTAAGTTACAGTAAATAAACACATACACCCGAAAAAATCCTTTATTAGAAATAAAAAACACAAACATATACCCTGGTTCAACAATTTAATCAGCCTGAAAAAGCCCTCCATGTCCGGCGGAAACCAGGATGGTCCAGCGTCGCTTCTAGCTCTGCTGCATGGAGGTGACAGGAGCTGCAGCACACACAGCCGCTCCTGTCAGCTCCACGCGGCAAATGAAGAGTGCCGCGCGATCAGCTGAGCTGTCACTGAGGTTACCCGCTGTCAACGCTGGATCCAGTGACAGCGGGTAACCTCAGTGACGCTCCTGTCAGCTCCACGCGGCAAATGAAGAGTGCCGCGCGATCAGCTGAGCTGTCACTGAGGTTACCCGCTGTCAACGCTGGATCCAGTGACAGCGGGTAACCTCAGTGACAGCTCAGCTGATCGCGCGGCACTCTTCATTTGCCGCGTGGAGCTGACAGGAGCGGCTGTGTGTGCTGCAGCTCCTGTCACCTCCATGCAGCAGAGCTGGATGCGACGCTGGACCATCCTGGTTTCCCCCGGACATGGAGGGCTTTTTCGGGCTGATTAAATTGTTGAACCAGGGTATATGTTTGTGTTTTTTATTTCTAATAAAGGATTTTTTCATGTGTGTGTGTTTATTTACTGTAATTTACAGATTAATCATGAAAGGAATCTCGGGGAGACGCCTGACATGATTAATCTAGGATTTAGTGGCAGCTATGGGCTGCTATTAACTCCTTATTAAGCTGGGTTCACACTAAACGACAGCGACAACGACGTCGCTGTTACGTCACCATTTTCGGTGACGTAACAGCGACCTTGTAAGTCGCTGTTATGATCGCTGCTTAGCTGTCAAACACAGCAGAAGCAGCGATCATAACGTCGCTGTGCTACATGTTCAGAGAGCAGGGAGCCGCGCTTAGCGCTGGCTCCTTGCTCTCCTACAGTACACATCGGGTTAATTAACCCGATGTGTGCTGCAGCTACATGTCACAGTTCAGAGAGCAGGGAGCCGCGCGCACTGCTTAGCGCTGGCTCCTTGCTCTCCTTGCTACAGTATACATCGGGTTAATTACCCGATGCATACTGCAGCCACATGTCACAGTGCAGGAGCCGGCACTGAGCAAGAGCGGAGGCTGGTAACCAGCGTAAACATCGGGTAACCAGGGAAAGGTCTTCCCTTGGTTACCCGATGTTTACGCTGGTTACAGCTTACCGCAGCTGCCAGTGCCGGCTCCTGCTCGCTTCATTTCGTCGCTCTCTCGCTGTCACACACAGCGATGTGTGTGTCACAGCGGGAGAGTGACGACCAAAAAATGAAGCTGGACATTCAGCAACGACCGGCGACCTCACAGCAGGGGCCAGGTCGTTGCTGGATGTCACACACAGCGACAGCGACGGGACGTCGCTGCAACGTCACAGAAAATGGTGACGTAGCAGAGACGTCGTTGTCGTTGTCGCTGTGTGTGACACCAGCTTTACCCCGATTTGCCAAAGCACCAGGGCAAATCGGGAAGAGCCGGGTACAGTCCCAGAACTGTCGCATCTAATGTATGCGGCAATTCTGGGCGGCTGCTGACTGATATTGTTAGGGTGGGGGGCTCCCCATAACGTGGAGCTCCCCATCCTGAGAATACCAGCCTTCAGCCATATGGCTTTATCTGGCTGGTATTAAAATTGGGGGGGACCGCACGCCGTTTTTTTAAATTATTTATTTATTTATTTTACTGCACAGTATAGACACGCCCACCGGCTGCTGTGATTGGGTGCAGTGAGACAGCTGTCACTCAGCGTGGGGGCGTGTCTCACTGCAACCAATCATAGGCGCCGGTGGGCGGGGAAAGCAGGGAATACGAGATTGTTTAATGAGCGGCCGGCTTTTTCAAAATAGTAAAAGCCGCTGCAGCAGTGTGAATGCCGTGCAGAGCCGCACCGGAGATCGGGGAACGGTAAGTATGAGAGAGGGGGGGAAACTGACCGACAGACTGTGAGAGAGGGACAGACAGACAGAGAGACCGACAGAGAGACAGAGAGACCGACCGACGGACTCAGGGAGATTGACCGACATACACAGAAATAGAAAGAATGGCCGACATCACTAGAAATAAAAACACCAAACGGACACGGACTATAGGTAGATGCATACGTGTTTACTAACGTGTGTGCACATACCCATAGACTTTCATTGTGTCCACGTGTGCGTGCTCCGTGCAGATAACGGACATGCATCCGTGCAAAACGCAAACACATACGGATCACGGACACACGGACATAATGAAATAACGCACGTGTGACCACAATCATAGATTAACATTGGTGCATGTTTGTCCGTGTCTCCGGTATATACGGAAACGGAACAAACACGCACGTGTTTCACGGACGTGTGAAGGGGGCCTTATAAATATTTGGCACTTAAAGGTAATTTGATCAGATTGCTGCTTCATCTGACAGCACCATGATGTAGGAAAGAAGACCATGATTCCATTAAAGGGAACCTGTCACCAGAATTTTGATTTTTCCCTTTAATGGGAACCTGTCACTAGAATTTTGCTACTTCATCTGACAGCAGCATAATGTAAGAAAAGAGACCCTGATTCCATTAATACATCACTTAGTTTACTGGGTGTAGCAGTTGTGACACAACCACAATTTTTCGATATAGCATGCAGCAGAGCTCAGAAAGCTAACCCCGCCCAAACCACAGCTTTCTGTGCACATTGAATATTGACAGTGAGCTGCTAATCAGTGCTGGAGGCAGCATTGGACCAGGTCACATGAGACACCTAGTCCGGGCATTGATAATCTCCTGCTGATAAAACACTCATTGTATTGAAACGACAGTACACAGCCTAATAAGTGACACATTGCTGTTATCAGAGTCTCAGCCCCTACCTTATGCTGCCTTCACCATCTACTGACAGATTCCCTTAACAAAAAACTACAGCTTGCAAAAAAAAAAAGCAAGACCTCATATAGAAAAGCTTATGTAAAAATGAAGCAATTATGAATTAATGAACCAAAAATAAATCCATAGGTCAAAATGGCCTGGGTTTAGGGCAACAGTACAGGATTTGGGTCTATGAGCGGTCTACTGAATGTTCCTCTTTACCACTGCCCTCTCTGACATCTCCTTCCTGCCAGGGTACAGAAAAATAGTTGGGGGCGTGCTAATTTTTGTGCACTTTTGTAAAAGTTGGGGGTTATGGTAGAATGCGTATTTCGAGGGGGCCGCCTGATTCTTTCCTTGACAGATGATGTCCGAGGAGAGAAGGAACTGGCCTGCTGAATTTCATCAGTTGCTCCTTTTGTTTATGTAGTAGTCAGGGTAGAGAGAAATGGTTGGGGGCATGCTAATTTTTTTTGCACTTTTGCACTTTTGTAAAAGTTGGGGGTTATAGTAGAATGCGTATTTTGGGGGGGGGGGGGGCGCCTGATTCCCTCCTTGACAGATGATGTCAGAGGAGAGAAGGAACTGGCCTGCTGAATTTCATCAGTTGCTCCTTTTGTTTATGTAGTAGTCAGGGTAGAGAGAAATGGTTGGGGGCATGCTAATTCTTTTTGCACTTTTGTAAAAGTTGAGGGTTATGGTAGGATGCGTATTTCGGGGGGGGGGGGGGGGGCGCCTGATTCCCTCCTTGACAGATGATGTAAGAGAAGAGAAGGAACCGGCCTGCTGAGTTTCATCAATTGCTCCTTTTGTGTATGTAGTAGTCAGGGTAGAGAGAAATGGTTGGGGGTGTGCTAATAGTTTTTGCACTTTTGTAAGAGTTGGGGGTTATGGTAGAATGCGTATTTCGGGGGGGGGCGCCTGATTCCTTCCTTAACAGATGATGTCAGAGGAGAGAAGGAACCGGCCTGCTGAGTTTCTTCAGTTGCTCCTTTTGTTTATGTAGTAGTCAGGGTAGAGAGAAATGGTTGGGGGCATGCTAAATTTTTTTGCACTTTTGTAAAAGTTGGGGGTTATGGTAGAATGCGTATTTCGGAAGGGGGGGGCGCCTGATTCCATACTTGACAGATGATGTCTGAGGAGAGAAGGAATCAGCCTGCTGAATTTGCACTTTTGTAAAGTTGGATGTTATGGTAGAATGCGTATTTCGGAGGGGGCGCCGGTTTCCCTCCTTGACAGATGATGTCCGAGGAGAGAAGGAACCGGCCTGCTGAATTTCATCAGTTGCTCCTTTCGTTTATGTAGTAGTCAGGGTAGAGAGAAATGGTTGGGGGCATGCTAATATTTTTTGCACTTTTTTAAAAGTTGGGGGTTATGGTAGAATGCGTATTTCGGGGGGGCGCCTGATTCGCTCCTTGACAGATGATGTCCGAGGAGAGAAGGAATCAGCCTGCTGAATTTCATCAGTTGCTCCTTTTGTTTATGTAGTAGTCAAGGTAGAGAGAAATAGTTGGGGGTGTGCTAAATTTTTTTGCACTTTTGTAGAAGTTGGGGGTTATGGTAGAATACGTATTTCGGAGGGGACGGGGGGCACCTGATTCCCTCCTTAACAGATGATGTCCGAGGAGAGAAGGAATCAGCCTGCTGAATTTCATCAGTTGCTCCTTTTGTTTATATAGTAGTCAAGGTAGAAAGAAAAGGTTGGGGATGTGCTAAATTTTGTTGCACTTTTGTAGAAGTTGGGGGTTATGGTAGAATGCGTATTTCGGAGGGGACGGTGGGCACCTGATTCCCTCCTTAACAGATGATGTCAGAGGAGAGAAGGAACTGGCCTGCTGAATTTCATCAGTTGCTCCTTTTGTTTATGTAGTAGTCAAGGTAGAGGGAAATGGTTGGGGATGTGCTAAATTTTGTTGCACTTTTGTAAAAGTTGGGGGTTATGGTAGAATGCGTATTTCGGGGGGGCGCCTGATTCCCTCCTTAACAGATGATGTCCGAGAAGAGAAGGAATCAGCCTGCTTAATTTGCATTTTTGTAAAAGTTGGATGTTATAGTAGAATGCGTATTTCGGGAGGGGGGGGGGGGGGGGCTGATTTTCCCTCCTGAACAGATGATGTCCGAGGAGAGAAGGAACCGGCCTGCTGAATTTCATCAGTTGCTCCTTTTGTTTATGTAGTAGTCAGGGTAGAGAGAAATGGTTGGGGGCGTGCTAATTTTTTTTGCACTTTTTTAAAAGTTGGGGGTTATAGTAGAATGCGTATTTCGGGGGGGCGCCTGATTCGCTCCTTGACAGATGATGTCCGAGGAGAGAAGGAACCGGCCTGCTGAATTTCATCAGTTGCTCCTTTCGTTTATGTAGTAGTCAAGGTAGAGAGAAATGGTTGGGGGCATGCTACATTTTTTTGCACTTTTGTAAAAGTTGGGGGTTATGGTAGAATGCGTATTTCGGAGGGGCCAACTGATTACCTCCTTGACATATGATGTCAGAGGAGAGAAGGAACCGGCCTGCTGAATTTCATCAGTTGCTCCTTTTGTTTATGTAGTAGTCAGGGGAGATACTGTGTTTGGGAGCCTTTAATCCCTAGGACACCTAGATATTGAGCCCCTGCAGCCGAACATGACACTTGCATGCGGCTCGCTGAGCGTTCTGCCTCGGTCTCACCTTTCACTTACATTCTCGCGTACTGTGCTAATAATTGTGTTCCCGCAGAAAGGGTGGTTCATACAGTAATAGCATGGATTTATTTAGATCTGACCTCTGAGGTTAATATTTACCCCAGGCAAATATTTAAATGATATTTATGGGCTCTCCTTAGCTTGTCACAAACTGGTTCTGCATAGTAAACTGACACTAGTAAGGAAGAGGCGTGAGCGAGGGTCCACCTCCCGACAATCTCTCACAACGCGCTCCGCTTTGATCTCTCCTCATCTTCTATCATTTGTCTAAATGAGAATCTGAGTAATTGGATCCACAAGCTGGGAAAACGCAAACATCTAACATGGAGAGAAACAAAGGACAGTTTTGGGTTTTTTTGGATCACGAAATTAAAATAACAACACGGGAATTATAGACTTTATGAATGAGCTGCGTGACAAGATCAGACCATGATGGGGAAAACAAATAGGGACACTTCCTATCCGCCTAGACACTTCTGCCTAGGAACAGTAAAGGGATCGTCTGCTCATTTAATTTAGAGGGAAAAAAAGTAAAAAAAATAAAAAATAAAATTGGAGTAAAATAGTGTTGGAAATAATAATCCCCTTACCTGTTTCCCGTCGATCTCATCTAAATATCTTCCTCCACTATCTGACAGACACGTGACCGCTGCAGCCAATCACTGGGACTAAAGGCTGCCTTACAACGCTCGTGAAAGCACCCGCGCCCGTTGTTTGTGTGTCACGGGCAAATCGCTGCCAGTGGAGTACAAAATTGCTAGGCCCTGTCACATGGACTTACCTTCCCAGCGACGTCGCTGTGGCCGGTGAACCGCCTTTTTTCTAGGGGGGCGGTTTGTTCACACTGCAAGCGTCCAATAGGAGCGGAGGGGCGGACAGCAGCCGCATTATCGACACGCCCACCCCGTTGCCGGAGGACGCAGTAAGGCTACGTTTACACATCAGTTTTTTTCCATTAGCCACAATCCGGAAAAAAACGGATAAAACTGATCTGGCGCTGGATCCGTTTTATCCCCATTGATTTGTATTAGCGCTGGATTGTGCCTGATGGTCTTGCGTTGCTTCCGGCTTTTGACTTATCCGGCGTAATTACTCAATGCGGCGGCTGGATGGAACGTCTCATTGAACGTTTTTTGTCTCTGTCGCCGTATCCGGCGCGATACGGCGTGATTTACAATGGAAGCCTATGGATGCCGGCACGATGCGGCAAAAAACGGATGCGGCCGCCAGATCCGTTTTTTTAAACTGAGCATGCTCCAATTTATTGAAAAAAACAGATCCAGCAAAAAAACAGATGAAACGGATGCAAAAACGGATGTGCCGGTTCCGTTTTTTGACGGATCAGGTATACCGGATCCATAAAAAAAAGGTTCCGGCGCATCCATTTTTGCATATTCTAAGTCGGATCCGTTGCATCAGGCACACGCCGGATTGTGCCCGATGCCAAAAAACTGATGTGTGAACGTAGCCTTAGCTGTTGTTCGTCGTTTTCGGGGTGTCACACGTAGCGATGTGTGCTAGCTCAGGAACGACGAACAACCTACGTCCACAACGACCAACGAGATTTTGAAAATGAACGACGTGTCAACGATCAACAATAAGGTGAGTATTTTTGATCGTTAACACTTGCTCAGAGCTGTTACACGCAACGACATCGCTAACAACGCCGGATGTGCGTCACGAATTCCGTGACCTCGACGACATATTGTTAGATATGTCGTTGCATGTAAAGCCCCCTTTACTCAACACAGCTACAACCAGTGATTTGGCAGCTGTGGTCACATTTCTATCCAGATGCAGCAAAAAATACAGATCGGACGTGTCAGAATGGTTAACGTATTACTATTATTACTTATTATTTCATTATAATACATCATTCTAAAGATTTCAGTGGACAAACAACCCCTTTAAGAGATTCCATTCTGGAAACCACCTGAAAAAGCTCTAACCAAACGCTCAAAAGAATGAACACATGCATGTCTATGTAAGAGCCACTTGCTGTTTATATGTTCAGCCTTTTGAACATCTTTTAATAATTTTGGCTATGTGCGCACTTACCGGATTTTTCGCGGATTTTGCCGCGGATTTGCTGCATGTTTCGCTGCAGAATATGTTCATAACATCTCTGCAGTGAATCACCAGCAAATCCTATGGAGAAAAAAAATCCTGTGCGCACTGGGCGGAATTTGACAGCTGCATGTTTTGCTGCGGGAATCCCGCAGCAAAAACAAGTGCATGTCACTTCTTTTCCGCACAGCGCTGCGGGATTTTACTCCATTGACTCAATGTTAATCATGAAATCCCGCAGGGAATAACGCAGGCAGCAAATTCTGTGCGGTTCACTGCGTTTTCCTGCGTTATTCCCTGCGGTATTTTGCGGTTTACCTCCGGTAATGTGCATCACTTGTCTGCGGTTTTGCAGGGAAGTGATGTCATTACAGGAAGAGGAAGCGGAGCAGAGAGTAAACACACACACATCACACACACACAGACATCACAGACACATAGATCACATAGACACAGACACATAGAACACACATAGAAAGAAAACGGAAATATAGGAAAAAAAGAACGTGGGCTCCGCTGCATATTTACCTTCCAGCCGAGGTAAGCACACAGCGGCGGCCCGGTATTCTCAGGCTGGGGAGGGAGAGGGGCAGGGGTAATGTCCCCCGCCTCACTCCCCCTCCGGCAGCCGAGAATATCAGCCGCAGCTGCCCCGGCACTGTCGCATGCAATATGCGGCAATGCCGGCGTGTCCTCGGCTCTTCTTGCCACCGTGTAGCAGTGGTGGCAAGGTAATACAAGGGGTTAATGGTGATGGGGGACCACCGCCATTAACCCCAGGCTTGATCATGGCAGCGTCTATGTGACAGCTGACATGATCAACCCGTAAGTAAAGTGAAAAAAACACAGACACCGAAAAATCCTTTATTTTAAATAAAACAAACAAGCCTCGTTCACCATTTTATTAACCCCTCCCGCAACAAAACTCCGGCGTAATCCAGGTCCGACGTCCAGCGCTGCTTCCATCCAGCCGCGACTGTCACAGACACAGGCTGAATGAAAGCAGCAGAGGTAATTACCGGTCATTTCCCACGGCCGGTAATGTGAACTCACTGCCGACCGTGGGAAATGCAGCGATCTGTCCTCTATCTCTCTATCTATCTATCCCTCTATCTATCTATCTATCCCTCTATCTATTCTTCTGTCTATCTACTCTCAGAATTAAATGACTTTTTTTTTTTTTTTTTTTTTTCTTCAATGTGCTTTATTGCATTGAATGCAATAAAGCACATCCCAACCCGCACGCGGCAAAACCGCGGCAATACCGCGAATAATACCGCGGTAAAACCGCAGCAAACCGCGGCAAACCGCATGCGGTTTTCGGGTGCGGTTTCCCGCGGTTTTTTACCGCGGGTGCGGTAATCTTTGAGGGCATGCGGAATTTTCTCAAGAAAATTCCACTTCCCAGTGCGCACAGAGCCTTTAGGATAATTACTTATTGCTATTATTACTTAATTATAATACATCTGAAGATTTCAGTGGACAAAGAACTCCTTTAAAAGTATTTTCATTTTTTGCTTTTTCAAGTGCATTCCATTCTGAAAACCACCTGAAAAAGCTCTAACCAAACGCTCAAAAGAATGAACACATGCATTTCTATGTAAGAAACACTTGCTGTTCCTATGTTTATGCTTTTGAACATCTTTTAAAGGGAACCTATCACCAGTTCTTTCACTCCCGGGCTGCACTCTATGAAGGTGCACCTTGTGCCTTGGCTCCCCTTCCAGACCCCAAAAATAACTTTATAAAAGCTGACCGCCACGTATGCTAATTACTAGGGATGATCGAATATCACAAATTTTCGGCAACATTCGGCTTTGCGAATATCCAACGAATAGGTCGCCGCTATGCGAATATTTGATGCGCAATGTTAGTCTATGGGAAGCCTGAATAGTTGCTATTCGGCAACTATTCGGGTTTCCCATAGACTTGCATTGCGCATCAAATATTCGCAAATAGTCGAATAGTGGCGACCTATTCGGCGAATATGGGTGTTGCCGAATATCTGAGGTATTCGATCATCCCTACTAATTACTTGATCTAGTCGGGTGGGCGTCCTCTTTTTCGGCTCCTGTTCCCCCTCCTGCCGCTGTTTGCCGTCCTCCTTTCTTGATTGACGTGGACGACGCCTCCGTCATCATCCACGCTGCTCTTTCAAATCTCGTGCCTGTGCAGAGTCATGTCGGCTCGCGCAGGTGCAGTTTGCTCTGCCATATCGCGGGCAGAGCAAAAAACATAGCTGCCCTTGCACACGCCGGTGAGCTATTTGCGCAGGCGCGAGATTATGGTCGGCGCCGTGCATGGCATCACTGGGTCATCCTCGTACCCAACCTAATTCTCCTGCCTGTGCATTTAGCTCACCGGCGCGCGAGAGGGCAGCTATGTTTTCTCCTCTGCCCGCGATGTGGCAGAGCGAACTGTGCCTGCGCGAGCGGACATGACTATGCACAGGCGCGAGATTTGAAAGAGCAACGTGGATGATGACGGAGGCATCATTCACGTCAATCAAGAAAGGAGGACGGCGAAAAGCGGCAGGAGGGGGGACAGGAGCCGAAAAAGAGGATGCCCACCCAACTAGATCAGGTAATTAACATACGTGGCGGTCAGCTTTTATAAAGTTACTAGCTGTACTACCCGACTTTGCCCGGGTTAATAACAGTTGTTAACAAAATAGAATGTATTAACAAAAATGTATTCTGCACACAAAAACCACAAAACAAATAGATAGAAATGTAATTATTAAAAGGCAAAAAGTAAGCTAATAGAAGCATTTCAGAACATGTATTTCAACACCACAGATATTCCACACAACTAAATTGGCCAATTAATGTGCTCCGTCTGTCTCTTTCCAGGTCTGTCTCTTTCCAGGTCTGTCTCTTTCCCTGTCTGTCTCTTTCCCTGTCTGTCTCTTTCCCTGTCTGTCTCTTTCCCCGTCTGTCTCTTTCCCCGTCTGTCTCTTTCCCTGTCTGTCTCTTTCTCCGTCTGTCTCTTTCACCGTTTGTCTCTGTCTGTCTCTTTCCCTGTCTGTCTCTATCTCTTTCCTGTCTGTCTCTCTATCTGTCTCTCTCTGTCTCTCTCTATCCGTTTCCCCTCCGACATCTTATTACCTCACATATAAGCTTCTTATACTATGAATGTCTTTTGTTCCTATAGCAACCAATCACAGCTCCTACTAATAACCTGTAGTTCCAGGCTCCATTTACTTTAATGGAGGCATGTTTTTTGGAGAGTAACTGTAAAGTGCGGGGTTAAATTTTCCTGTGAAAACATAGTCTACGATGTTCCCTGGGTCACATGAAGTGTCTGTGTAAAATTTCATGATTGTAAATGCGACGGTGGGGATATACTTTTCGTTTCACTTTTTCGCCATTATGTAGATAGGGGCAAAACTGATTGGTAAACTGGAACGCGGGGGGGGGGGGTAAAATTTTGCCTCACAACATAGCCTATGACGCTCTCGGGGTCCAGACGTGTGAGTGTGCAAAATTTTGTGGCTGTAGTTGCGACGGTACAGATGCCAATCCCGGACATACACACATGCACACTTTCAGCTTTATATATTAGACTAGCTGTACTACCCGGGGTTAATAACTATTGTTAACAAAATAGAATGTATTAACAAAAATTTATTCTGCACACAAAAACAACAAAAGAAATAGATAGAAATGTAATTATTAATAGGCAAAAACTAAGCTAATAGAAGCATTTCACAACATATATTTCAACACCACAGATATTCCACACAGATTGAAATAAATTGGCCAAGTAATATGCTCCGTCTGTCGCTTTCCAGGTCTGTTTCTTTCCCCGTTTGTCTCTTTCCCCGTCTGTCTCTTTCCCCGTCTGTCTCTTTCCCCGTCTGTCTCTTTCCCCGTCTGCATGTGTCTCTCTGTCTCTTTTTTTGTCTGTCTCTATCTCTCTGTTTCTTTCCCCATCTGTCTCTTTCCCCGGTTTGTCTCTTTCCCCGTCTGTCTCCCCGTCTATATCTCTGTCTCTATCAAGGTTTGTGTCTTTCCCCATCTATCTTTGTCTGTCTTTCTGGCTGTTTCCTCCTTCCCTGTCTGCCTGTCTCTGTCCCTGTCTGCATGTCTGTCTGTCTCTTTCCCCATCTGTCTCTTTCCCCATCTGTCTCTTTCCAGGTTTGTCTCTTTCCAGGTTTGTCTCTTTCCAGGTTTGTCTCTTTCCAGGTCTGCCTCTTTCCAGGTTTGTCTCTTTCCAGGTCTGTCTCTTTCCAGGTCTGTTTCTGTCTGTCTCTTTCCCCGTCTGTCTCTGTCTGTCTCTTTCACCGTTTGTCTCTGTCTGTCTCTTTCCCTGTCTGTCTCTATCTCTCTGTCTCTTTCCCTGTCTGTCTTGCTGTCTGTCTCTCTGTCTGTCTCTCGCTATCCGTCTCCCCACCGACATCTTATTACCTCACATATAAGCTTCTTATACTATGAATGTCTTTTGTTCCTATAGCAACTAATCACAGCTCCTAAGAATAACCTGTAGTTCCATGCTCCATTTAGTTTAATGGAGGCATGTTTTTTGGAGAGTAACTGTAAAGCCCAGGGTTAAATTTTCCTGTTAAGACATAGTCTACGATGTTCCCTGGGTCACATGAGGTTTCTGTGCAAAATTTCGTGATTTCGTGCGACGGTTCGGCTACACTTTTCGTTTCACTTTTTCCCCATTATGTAGATAGGGGCAAAATTGATTGCTAAATTGGAATGCACGGGGTTAAAATTTCGCCTCGCAACATAGCCTATGACGCTCTCGGGGTCCAGATGTGTGAGTGTGCAAAATTTTGAAAATAACGCTAGCGTTTCCTGAAATGTTTCCTTCTTGAGAAACTCCCCAGTTTCGCTCATCTGAAAAGGCAATGGTTGCATGTACTGTAGCTGCGCCAAATCCCATTGTAAGTCACCCGTGAAAAACTGAGCTGAACCCCAATTACCAATCTGTGTGAATTGGAACCAGTTTTATCCCACTGACAACAGTAAAGATGTTTCTTGAGAAAAAAAAAACAAATTTGTGTTTCTTATCTTAGTAGAAGCCATTACTTCTGATCCACCCTCAATCTTTCTTCTTGTACCCAGGAAATTCTTTAAGGCCTCATTCAGACTTTCTGATTTTCATACGTTTTTGGTCAGTGTCAGTTTTTGGACGGATAACATCTGTATGCTGTTCGCGTACTTGGATCAACGACGGACATGTTTGTATGATTTTTTGGAGCAGATATCAACAACGCTATAGCATTGATGGATTGAACGCATATGTGGGAAACGGACATCTAAATGCGGCCTCAAGGTTTAGGCCTTTCAAGTTTCCATTTTGGGAACAGCTTTTGAAGCCTATTTTCAGCTGCCCGACTCTTCTTCCCCGACAGATGACCTGGAGGAGAGAAAGATACGGCCACTAGAACTTCAACAACTGATCCTTTGGTTTTTTTGTGAGACGCCGCTACCAGATTTTCTATCTTGGGTAAATCATTTTTGTGGTCCTTTGGCTCTTTCTTGCTGGTTGGTCTAATAGGTGTCTACTGCAGTTCCGGGGAACATGCAATTGGCGTACAAATCCAGCCAATTTGCACAGATATTTCACTGTCTGACAGTCTATTAGCGCCTCTCCACACTACATTGCGGCTCATTTGGACACCAGGAGAGAACACCGGTATTTTATTTTCTGGTACATTGTGTACTGTACAGAACCCTTAAGAAGCTCCTGTCCTCGACACGTAAAAAGGACTCTTGTCTTCCAACAGTCTTTTCTGACTTTCTAACAACTTGCTATAGCAGTCAGTTTTTGCTCTTATTTTAAGTAATCCAGTTTTGTTTTGGTTTTGTTTTTTTTTTCAATAAACCGAGCCAGAGATATTTAGTGATAATGTTTATGCTTGACTCATATGATTTTCTAGGGGCGTTTTGAGACTGATCTGTGTTTTTAGGCCGGAGTCACACTTGCAATTGCCTCGCGTGAGTCTCTCATTGACTCACCCGGCACGGCAGCACACTCTCCGGACGGGAGTGGGTCGGTTGCATGTATCTCTATGCAGCTGAGACGCTCCTGTTCGGAGAGTGTGCTGCCGTGCCGGGTGATTCAATGAGAGACTCGCGCGAGTTACACGCGAGGCAATTGCAAGTGTGACTCCGGCCTTACCCTGTGAGTCACACGCATATGTATGGACCATGAAAACTAGTATTAATTAAAAGGTCAATATCTCTTGAACAGTATGGTGGATTTAATAAAAAAACTAAACATACCAAAACAAAATATTTAGGAGAGCAGCAGGAATAAAACAAGACCAAAACTGGTCCCTTTTGACCTTGTGACAGGTCCCCTTTAAGGGAACTGTATATATAATAGTTACCAATATTAAATAATTCTGAACTAAAGACAAACTAATGATTGCCGGAGAGCCTGTAATAAAACAAAGGAGATGCTGGTCCACTCAGCTTCTATGGTCCACCATGGCGAGGCTTGTTCTGAGTAAATCCTGTCTGGTTATACCACTGTATGGTCTTGGCCATCGTACTGCAGCTCAGTCTCTATATGTTGCCACTCTTTGAATAGCCTCAGCCATTTTTATGTAGAGCTACAATTCTTTTTTTTCAGATCCTCAGATAATTCTTTGCCATGAGGAGCTATGTTGAACTTCCAGTGACCAGTATGAGAGAGTGTGTGAGAGATAACACCAAATGTAACACCCCTGCTCCCCATTCACACCTGACACCTTGCAACACTAATGAGTCAATGAGGAGGCAAAATGGCTAATTGGGCACTTTGTTCATTTTCACTTAGAGATATACTCACTTTTGTTGCCAGCGGTTTAGACATTAATGGCTGTGTGTTGAGTTATTTAGAGAACACCAAATCTACACTGTTATACAAGCTGCACACTGACACTGTACATTGTATCCTAGGGTCACATCTGCAAATAACTTTCGACTAACATCCACACTAATTCGGACCCCCCACTTCTGGATCCAAGACTTCTTCCAAGCTGAACCAATCCTCTGGAATGCTCTACCCCAAGAAGCTAGGACGAATCACAACTTACTCAGCTTCAGATGCACCATAAAAACGCATCTTTTTCGGGCGGCCTATCACACTCCCAAGCAAACTAAATTCACACAGTCCCTCTACAAATTCTCAGAACATAGCCCCACTTCAAACTCCATGGCACCCAAATGTATCTCAAGGTTCTGGCCAACTGGTCCAGGCAGCCATCATCTATCCCCCATTTCCTTGAGATGGCTGGATTGTCATTGTAAATAAGTACTTGCACCTTGTTTCCCCCCCATCTCATTGTAGATTGTAAGCTCTCACGAGCAGGGTTGTGTTTTTTTCCCTGTAATTATTGTATTTTCTATATCTGTTACTTGTTTGTATATGATCCTCCTGAATTGTAAAGCGCTGCGGAATATGTTGGCGCTATATAAATAAAGATTATTATTACTATTATTATTATTATTATTATAAAGGATATAATACGGGATATAATAAAGGGAAAATAAATGAATAATAAAATATTTACAAAAATATTAGGGGTGAACTCACTTTTGTGATTTAATATATATATATATATATATATATATATACTTTATATATTTCTATATTTACTTTATATAGTATATATATGTGCTATATATACTACCTCATACACTATATATAGTGTAGATATAACGTGTATATATCTAACGTAGTCTCATACAGTTTTTTTAAAAGGACACAAGCAACCAGGGAGGTGCACATTTGACTTTATGTTATCTATACATATATCAGTAAAATGACTATATATACATGTGTATTATATAAAAATCGTTTCACACATATATATATATATATATATATATATATATATATATTAGACAAATGTGTACCCCCAGGGTGCTTTTTTGGCATACATGTGTCCCTAAAAATACTATATGAGACTAGGTAGGACATTGTAAACATATCCAGGCCAATAAACCACAGTTACAACCTGAACGTGGTGTGAATGGAGCTTACGCTTCAACCTAATAACAAATATTTTATTTTAGTGTCCTCTACATGATAAAGCATGGTTTTAACATTTGGATTAAAAATTGCAGCGGAATATAAAACTATGAATACAAGTTCAAGAAGTCCAGCACATGAGGAAACATCTCTTTTGACCAAGATGAATACCATGGACAGCTCCTCAGTTCCGAGGAGATCTTGGCCTGTTATTTGTAATTCCAATAAAGAGGGAAAAAGACCTCCATCTGTGCCAGAATTCCCGTGTGCAAACCCTTTAGTTGTGGAGGACTTTTTTTAGCGTTGCACTCTATGGTTTAATCAAGTTACAAACATTGTAGAACCTGTATGAGAACCAAGTCCATCAGTAAAATATCAGGCAGTAGAAATAGTAAACAGCATGAGTAGTTTATTGATATCCTAGCTACGGTAGATTGGCACAGTAATCATGAACTAACAAGGGGAACTTGCGTGAGGTTGCCATGTTGGTGGGCATTCAAGGTCAACACAGTTCTGCAGAGCTGGTTCTTCTGGATTAACTTGGCATGCAGCAGATGTTCACTGACCTTTCCAGAACCAGAGACTAGACATAGTAAAGATTTATTAGGACAATCTGAAAGGCAGACAGGTGCTTTTGAGAGCTGGTTGGACGTGTCTATGTCTTCTTGGTTTGCATTGTCAGCCAATGGCGCTGGAGGCATAGAAGAAGAGTGACACACTCTTACGACAATGTGCCTTGACATCATGCATCCGGGAAGCAATTGAGGACAATGGTGGGTAGAGGAGCTCAGGTGAAAAAGCAGGAGAATGGCCATATCCAGTCGACTGTTCCCTTATAAAAATCTTCCGTCTGCTCGGTGTGTTGTTCTCCCTCCTCTCTCTTCCCTCTGCCTTGATGTAGTTTTCTCACTATATACACATTGATCGATGTCTGGAGCTTCCACTCTCCTGCGCTTTTTCGACAAATCCTTTTCCCCCGTTCGGAGTGGTTTCGCTTGGCGAGCACGATGCACATACTTTTCTCATTTTTTTTTTTTATTCCCCCCCCCCCGTTCTTCGCGGAATTGTGCTGATGAGGCGTCGGAAGTAAATAAGCATATGCATTTATGCAAATTGCAGAGTAGCGTGAGATAATGAAAACAAAGCTGTGCTGGCGTTCTGCCAAGCAGTGGCACTCAGGGAGCCTTAGGCAAATCTGTGCCTCCTGATTTTCTCTGTAGAAGCAGCTGAGAAGAAAGCCAGGACGGGTGCCCGTGACATTCCGGTGCCCATCGCTTTGGCAGACGCAGAGAGGTACGGTACGAACGTCGCTACCTTGGGAAGAATGGCATTCCCAGGAGTCTATGGTCCTGACACATACGCCTCCCCTTCATTGCACGGCTCCTTCATGATTCCCTCCTTGGAATTTACAAACATTTCCCTCAGATCAATAGCTGTATTGATTATTCATTGTGAGCGAGTTCTATGTCTCTGGCCATAGAGCTCTGGCACAGTGCGAGCTGCTGCAGAGCAGGAAGTGGGGGGGGACCGAGCTGCTGTTCAGGGTGAAGCCAAGACGGCAAAAAGGAGACAGCAAAAGCACAAGTCAGAAAGGAGGAACAGCAAAATGGGAAGAGACACAAATGTCACCTACAGCAAACTTGTTCCAGGGCACGTGGAGAGTTTTGGTGCCCTTCCACCAGTCGCTGCCACCCTTATGTGCTTGGCTAACTGTTCCACGCAGGAGACTGTGATCCAGCATGACGCTAGAAGGGATTTCTTGGCTTCTTGCGAAGGAAAACAGGAAACATGGAAGGACGTGATGAGAGGAGCGACGCGCTGTTGTAGTTCTGAGCCTTGGCAGGCGCCTCGCCAACAGAAGTTGGCACCAGCAAAGCCTGGAAGCTAGGAGCGATCGGCTGCGTTTCCAGGGAGAAGGAGCGATGCCTTTTTCGTGGTTCTACTCTGTGCGTGAAGGGAGGCTGTAATTTTCTAACGGATAAAAATCAGCGCAGCGGCGGATCGTCTGCTTTGAACGCGTGGAATTAGCTAATTGTCGGGTTAATTAATGGGATCACCCAAACCGCATGTGATGGGATTCGCGTTGGACATGTGCCAAAGTCAATAAAATAAGGAGAGAAATCTCGGGAAGAAGACGGCGCTGAGCGATGAGAGTGGAGTATGGTAACAGACAGGGGAAGGAATCAACCAAAAGAAGACATCTACCAGGACTATAGAATCTGATGGGATTCATTGGTGATTGGCTGCATATTGCATTATTCACACAACCAAAGGTATCTGTGATGGGCAGGACGGGCCGACTACAAGCCTGCACAGAGAAGCCTTGTCCATCAAGCACCACCGATGGCTTCTGATACCCCCATGTGCTATAATACCCCTAATCTGAGCGTCTGGATTTCTACATTGTGTGCTGTTCCTAAGGACTGTCAGGCTCCACGTCTGCAACTGAGTGTCCTGCGTATTTTACTGCTTTTTTTTCACACAAAGGTCACTATTCAGCGACGAAGATCAATTGTTCTGATGAATACAGCTGGTTTAACATTTATCTCGTAGTGTGGAAATTACTATATAATTGCACTGTAGCATGTATACTTTTATATGTCATCTAGTACTGATAAGTTTCCAACTTCCTAGGACGCGGGGGCTTCCTGTGATGTAAATTTTGTGCGTGCTATTTATTTAATTCTTTTATTGTAGGGTGGAATGAATGCACAGTAGTGGTCTTATCTTTTTTGCTGTTTTTGTATGTCTGCATGTTGCGATATATACTGTATATAAAATATATATATATATATATATATATATATATATATCTTGCAATGCATCCGTATCTGTCTTGGGATCAATTAAATGTCTATACTAATTATGCAAATGAAATATATACTTTACAAGAGGTTTAAAGGGCCAGTCAATAAGCTCAAATGCCTGTCGTATACGTGTTTACAAGACACTAAGAGAGCTAACATTTTGGCATGTAGACAATAAGCGCTACCATGTATATACGCCTGCACTGTATATCTCATATACATGCCAGGGTATAGTCATATGTTCACCTTTAGTGTTGCATATCCCTATGACAATAGCAAAATGTATGTCTATGTGTCAGACTGTATATTTATAAGCTAGTTTATACACCTGGCTGTATACAAGGCTCTAGACCAAAATATGTATATTGAATATCATGAACTCTTATGGCATGTGCCTTTAGATATGTTTGTATGTTCATCAAGACATATGTCAAAAGTGGAGTAAAAAGTATAGAAAACTAGATGGGGACAGAACTCTAGAAAAGCCCATGTGGATTGGAATATAAAGCATATACTGTATAAAATGCCCTGTACATATTCCCAGATATCTAACATATGGTACATATGTATGTTATGTCCATTGTCAGGTTTGTTTTACATTTTTATTCCTCAAATCAATAGTACACATGAAAATAAACAACTTTCTAATATATTATATCAGCGAAATTTGCTTTTTTTTCCACTTAATTCATGGGTAAAATCTGTTTTCGGTGAAGACAGATTTTATATTAGTGAGATAGGAGATGACAGTTGGTGCTTATAAAATTCCATGGAGGAGGGAGGAGCTAGAGGCGGACACAGACCTTCTGTTATAGCTCTCCATGGAATATTATAAGCACTAATTGCTATCCCCAATGTCAGTAATGGGAAAGACTGTATTCACTGAAGACAAATCTTACCTGTGAATTGAGATTTTTCAGAATGAAGGAGATTGAGATAGGAGATGACAGTTGGTGCTTATAATATTCCATGGAGGAGGGAGGAGCTAGAGGCGGACACAGACGTTCTGTTACAGCTCTCCATAGAATGTTATAAGCACTAACTGCTATTCCCCTATCTCAGTAATGGCAAAGACTGTTTTCACTGAAGTCTAGTCTTACCTCTAAATTGAGATTTTTCAGAATGAAGGATCCAGAAAGAGAAAATAGTAGATTCCTCCAATAACATACATTAGAAAGCTTCTAATTTTAACGTGTTTTATTGATTTATGTAAAATAAAATTAAAACGACTGTTACCCTTTAAGTTTCTGAATACCTACATATTATTAAAATAAATTATATATATATATATATATATATATATGTGTGTGTGGATATATATATATATATATATATATATATATACACACATATATATCCACACGCATAATATATATGTATATATATATGTATATATATATATAGTGTGTCCTTAAAGGGGTAGTTCACTTTCAGTAAATGAATGTCCCCAGCTGCAGGTAATTATGAAGAAACAAGCAATACTTTACTCACCCTCCCTTAGTTCCGCACTGATTCTTACCAATGCCACGGGTGTCTTCCATTGGCTCTCATTGACAGCGTGGCAGCCAATCAGTGAACTAAGTTTAGATGGCATGCCCCCTTCAGAGTTGCTGAGCGTACTGATTGGCTGAGGCACTGTCGATGTGTCGTCTGTGCCGCAACCAATGTCAGACACGCTGAACGGTGGCCAAGTGGGAAAGGTGACTATAGTGCGGTTTTATTTTTTCAGGGGGGTTCATTTACTGAAAGAGTACACCCCCTTTAAACAACAGATCGGTGGTGGTCTGCGTCATGAGATCCCCACCAATCGTGCAAAAGTTCTCAGCTTTGTGCACACATTCACGCTTCTGCCTCCTGAAGTGAGTGCTTTAGAATAATGTTTCGAGCAACTAATGGAAGACTCAGGACACGGCCCCCCATGATATAGCGATGTCTAAGCCCAAGCAGTGAATAGATAACGATGCCAAGTCTAGGGACACTTTAAGAACAGAACAAGATGTAGAGTCTATAGTAGTAATAGTAGTAATAGTAGTATGCACTACAATAACATCAGGGGAGTAACTATAATAGTTATAGGGGTTGCAATTGTACCCGGTCCCTGGTGACTAAGGGGCCCAAAAACTTTCTATGGCCTATATGAAAAGATAAATAGTATTAACAATTTGCAATAATTGGGGGCCCTGTTGGCTCTGTTGCTTGGGGGCCATGTTCACGGTCTCACAGCAGTGAACCGTCCAAATATAAAGTCAGAAGCTAAAGTGGTGTTCCATTAATTGTATGTCAGACCCCTTTTATCCTTGGACCTTGGAACAGGGTTTAACGAATGGAGTAAAGGGCAATTGTGTGCACCTCCACTCTATCGTTGTGCTGGAGATAGTCGAGCACAATATGAAGCTGAATGGATAAAGTGTAGATGTGTGTGATCCACCTTAACTCCATTTATTCTCTATGGTTCTGCTGGAGATAGCCGAGCACAGTACAAAGCTGAATGGATAAAGTGTAGGTGCGTGTGATCCACCTCCACTTAGTTTATTTTCTATGGTTCTGCTGGAGATAGTCGAGCACAGTACAAATCTGAATGGATAAAGTGAATGTGCGTGTGATCCACCTCCACTCCATTTATTCTCTATGGTTCTGCTGGAGATAGTCGGGCATAGTATAAAGCTGAATGGATAAAGTGTAGATGTGAGTGATCCACCTCCACTCCATTTATTCTCTATGGTTCTGCTGGAGATAGCCAAGCACAGTACAAAGCTGTATGGATAAGGTGTAGGTGCGTGTGATCCACCTCCACTCCATTAATTCTGTATGGTTCTACTGGAGATAGTCAAGCACAGTAGAAAGCTGAATGGATAAAGTGTAGATGTGTGTGATCCACATCCCCTCCATTTATTCTCTATGGTTCTGCTGGAGATAGTCAAGCACAGTACAATGCTGTATGGATAAAGTGTAGATGTGTGTGAGCCACCTTCACTCCATTTATTCTCTATGATTCTGCTGGAGAAAGTCGAGCACAGTATAATGCTGAATAAATAAAGTGTAGGTGCGTGTGATCCACCTCCACTCCTTTTATTCTCTATGGTTCAGTTGGAGATTGCTGAGCACAGTACAAAGCTGAATGGATAAAGTGTATATGCGTGTGATTCACCTCCACTCCATTTATTCTCTATGGTTCTGCTGGAGATAGTCGAGCACAGTAAAAACCTGAATGGATAAAGTGTAGATGTTTGTGATCCATCTCCACTCCATTAATTCTCTATGGTTCTGCTAGAGATAGTCAAGCACAGTACAAAACTGAATGGATAAAGTGTATGTGCGTGTGATCCATCTCCACTCCATTAATTCTCTATGGTTCTGCTGGAGATAGTCAAGCACAGTACAAAACTGAATGGATAAAGTGTATGTGCGTGTGATCCGTCTCCACTCCATTTATTCTCTATGGTTCTGCTGGAGATAGTTGAGCACAGTATAAAGCTGAATGGATAAAGTGTAGAGGTGTGTGATCCATCTCCACTCCATTAATTCTCTATGGTTCTGCTGGAGATAGTCAAGCACAGTACAAAACTGAATGGATAAAGTGTATGTGCGTGTGATCTGTCTCCACTCCATTTATTCTCTATGGTTCTGCTGGAGATAGTCAAGCACAGTACAAAGCTGAATGGATAAAGTGTATGTGCGTGTGATAGTTGAGCACAGTATAAAGCTGAATGGATAAAGTGTAGATGTGTGTGATCCACCTCCACTCCATTTATTCTCTATGGTGCTGCTGGAGATAGTCGAGCACAGTATAAAGTTGAATATGGATAAAGTGTAGGTGCATGTGATCCTCCTCCACTCCATTTATTCTCTATGGTTCTGCTGGAGATAGCTGAGCACAAGACAAAGCTGTATGGATAAAGTGTAGGTGCGTGTGCTCGAACTCCGTTCCATCCAAATCGAGCTCTGAAAAACCCCATCTCAGGATTGCTGGTGGTCCCAACATTTGCATGCCTGAAAACTTTACAAAAACACCTTAACATAATATGTGCCTAAAATATAATTATAAAAGAGAATAATGAAAGTTTCTACTAATTCTAAAAAAAGTTATTTCAGATTTTTATATTTACTTTTAAACAGTGAAAATTAAGGAAATATAATAATTTGCCAAAGTGGATGGACCATCTCATCCCGAAAATAATATTCACCTGATTAAACTTGACTTGTAAATCCAAAGAGGGTCTTCTTCCAGACTGCTAATGCGCTCGAATCCTAGTAAAGGTTGTCATGACGCATTCAGGAGCCAATGCAAAATATGACAACGACTCAATGAAGCCTTTCACCTAAAACATAAAAATTGCCATATTCTAGTAAATCGGTAGATAACGTTTGGTAATTATGTGTATTTTACTTACAGAGGTACAAATGTGACTTTAAAATTTAGAAATAACATATTTTTTTTACAGTTATCCATATATCATATTGTATAGTTTTTACAGATTTGCAGTAAATATATTGTATTGCTTATACCTCAGTACATTATAATTGGTGTTTTGTATATACTATAATCACACACTCCCCGTATGTAGAGTACTATGATCACACTCACTGTATGTAGAGTACTATGATCGCACTCACTGTATGTAGAATACTATGATCACACTCACTGTATGTAGAGTACTATGATCGCACTCACTGTATGTAGAGTACTATGATCGCACTCACTGTATGTAGAGTGCTTTGATCACACTCACTGTATGTAGAGTACTATGATCACACTCACTGTATGTAGAGTACTATGATCACACTCATTATATGTAGAGTACTATGATCACACTCACTGTATGTAGAGTACTATGATCACACTCACTGTATGTAGAGTACTATGATCACACTCACTGTATGTAGAGTACTATGATCACACTCATTATATGTAGAGTACTATGATCACACTCACTGTATGTAGAGTACTATGATCACACTCACTGTATGTAGAGTACTATGATCGCACTCACTGTATGTAGAGTACTATGATCGCACTCACTGTATGTAGAGTACTATGATCGCACTCACTGTATGTAGAGTACTATGATCACACTCACTGTATGTAGAGTACTATGATCACACTCACTGTATGTAGAGTACTATGATCGCACTCACTGTATGTAGAGTACTATGATCACACTCACTGTATGTAGAGTACTATGATCACACTCACTGTATGTAGAGTACTATGATCGCACTCACTGTATGTAGAGTACTATGATCACACTCACTGTATGTAGAGTACTATGATCACACTCACTGTATGTAGAGTACTATGATCGCACTCACTGTATGTAGAGTACTATGATCGCACTCACTGTATGTAGAGTGCTTTGATCACACTCACTGTATGTAGAGTACTATGATCACACTCACTGTATGTAGAGTACTATGATCACACTCACTGTATGTAGAGTACTATGATCACACTCACTGTATGTAGAGTACTATGATCACATTCACTGTATGTAGAGTACTATGATCGCACTCACTGTATGTAGAGTACTATGATCACACTCACTGTATGTAGAGTACTATGATCACACTCACTGTATGTAGAGTACTATGATCACACTCACTGTATGTAGAGTACTATGATCGCACTCACTGTATGTAGAGTACTATGATCGCACTCACTGTATGTAGAGTACTATGATCACACTCACTGTATGTAGAGTACTATGATCACACTCACTGTATGTAGAGTACTATGATCGCACTCACTGTATGTAGAGTACTATGATCGCACTCACTGTATGTAGAGTACTATGATCGCACTCACTGTATGTAGAGTGCTTTGATCACACTCACTGTATGTAGAGTACTATGATCACACTCACTGTATGTAGAGTGCTATGATCACACTGACTGTATGTAGAGTACTATGATCACACTCACTGTATGTAGAGTACTATGATCACACTCACTGTATGTAGAGTACTATGATTACACTCACTGTATGTAGAGTACTATGATCACACTCATTATATGTAGAGTACTATGATCACACTCCCCGTATGTAGAGTACTACGATCACACTCACTGTATGTAGAGTACTACGATCACACTCACTGTATGTAGAGTACTATGATCACACTCACTGTATGTAGAGTACTATGATCACACTCACTGTATGTAGAGTACTACAATTACAATCACTGTATGTAGAGTACTATGATCACACTCATTATATGTAGAGTACTATGATCACACTTACTGTATGTAGAGTACTATGATCACACTCACTGTATGTAGAATACTATGATCACACTCACTGTATGTAGAGTGCTATGATCACACTCACTGTATGTAGAGTACTATGATCTCACTCACTGTATGTAGAGTACTATGATCTCACTCACTGTATGTAGAGTACTACAATTACACTCACTGTATGTAGAGTACTATGATCGCACTCACTGTATGTAGAGTACTATGATCTCACTCACTGTATGTAGAATACTATGATCACACTCACTGTATGTAGAGTACTACAATTACACTCACTGTATGTAGAGTACAATGATCACACTCACAGTATGTAGAGTACTATGATCTCACTCACTGTATGTAGAATACTATGATCATACTCACTGTATGTAGAGTACTACGATCACACTCACTGTATGTAGAGTACTACGATCACACTCACTGTATGTAGAGTACTATGATCACACTCACTGTATGTAGAGTACTACAATTACAATCACTGTATGTAGAGTACTATGATCACACTCATTATATGTAGAGTACTATGATCACACTCACTGTATGTAGAGTACTATGATCACACTCACTGTATGTAGAATACTATGATCACACTCACTGTATGTAGAGTGCTATGATCACACTCACTATATGTAGAGTACTATGATCACACTCACTGTATGTAGAGTACTATGATCACACTCATTATATGTAGAGTACTATGATCACACTCACTGTATGTAGAGTACTATGATCGCACTCACTGTATGTAGAGTACTATGATCTCACTCACTGTATGTAGAATACTATGATCACACTCACTGTATGTAGAGTACTACAATTACACTCACTGTATGTAGAGTACTATGATCACACTCATTATATGTAGAGTAGTATGATCACACTCATTATATGTAGAGTAGTATGATCACACTCATTATATGTAGAGTAGTATGATCACACTCACTGTATGTAGAGTACTATGATCGCACTCACTGTATGAAAAGTACTATGATCACACTCATTATATGTAGAGTACCATGATCACACTCACTGTATGTAGAGTACTATGATCACACTCATTATATGTAGAGTACCATGATCACACTCACTGTATGTAGAGTACTACGATCACACTCACTGTATGTAGAGTACTATGATCACACTCATTATATGTAGAGTAGTATGATCACACTCACTGTATGTAGAGTACTATGATCACACTCATTATATTTAGAGTAGTATGATCACACTCATTATATGTAGAGTAGTATGATCACACTCACTGTAGTGAGTAGTATGATCGCACTCACTGTATGTAGAGTACTATGATCGCACTCACTGTATAAAAAGTACTATGATCACACTCATTATATGTAGAGTACCATGATCACACTCACTGTATGTAGAGTACTATGATCTCACTCACTGTATGTAGAATACTATGATCACACTCACTGTATGTAGAGTACTACAATCACACTCACTGTATGTAGAGTACTATGATCACACTCATTATATGTAGAGTAGTATGATCACACTCACTGTATGTAGAGTACTATGATCGCACTCACTGTATGTAGAGTACTATGATCACACTCATTATATGTAGAGTACTATGATCACACTCACTGTATGTAGAGTACTATGATCACACTCCCCGTATGTAGAGTACTATGATCTCACTCACTGTATGTAGAGTACTATGATCACACTCACTGTATGTAGAGTGCTATGATCACACTGACTGTATGTAGAGTACTATGATCACACTCACTGTATGTAGAGTACTATGATCACACTCACTGTATGTAGAGTACTATGATTACACTCACTGTATGTAGAGTACTATGATCACACTCATTATATGTAGAGTACTATGATCACACTCCCCGTATGTAGAGTACTACGATCACACTCACTGTATGTAGAGTACTACGATCACACTCACTGTATGTAGAGTACTATGATCACACTCACTGTATGTAGAGTACTATGATCACACTCACTGTATGTAGAGTACTATGATCACACTCATTATATGTAGAGTAGTATGATCACACTCACTGTATGTAGAGTACTATGATCACACTCATTATATTTAGAGTAGTATGATCACACTCATTATATGTAGAGTAGTATGATCACACTCACTGTAGTGAGTAGTATGATCGCACTCACTGTATGTAGAGTACTATGATCGCACTCACTGTATGAAAAGTACTATGATCACACTCATTATATGTAGAGTACCATGATCACACTCACTGTATGTAGAGTACTATGACCTCACTCACTGTATGTAGAATACTATGATCACACTCACTGTATGTAGAGTACTACAATCACACTCACTGTATGTAGAGTACTATGATCACACTCATTATATGTAGAGTAGTATGATCACACTCACTGTATGTAGAGTACTATGATCGCACTCACTGTATGTAGAGTACTATGATCACACTCATTATATGTAGAGTACTATGATCACACTCACTGTATGTAGAGTACTATGATCACACTCCCCGTATGTAGAGTACTATGATCTCACTCACTGTATGTAGAGTACTATGATCACACTCACTGTATGTAGAGTACTATGATAACACTCACTGTATGTAGAGTACTATGATCACACTCACTGTATGTAGAGTACTATGATCACACTCACTGTATATAGAGTACTATGATCACACTCACTGTATGTAGAGTACTACGATCACACTCACTGTATGTAGAGTACTATGATAACACTCACTGTATGTAGAGTACTATGATCACACTCACTGTATGTAGAGTACTATGATCACACTCACTGTATATAGAGTACTATGATCACACTCACTGTATGTAGAGTACTATGATCACACTCACTGTATGTAGAGTACTATGATTACACTCACTGTATGTAGAGTACTATGATCACACTCATTATATGTAGAGTACTATGATCACACTCCCCGTATGTAGAGTACTACGATCACACTCACTGTATGTAGAGTACTACGATCACACTCACTGTATGTAGAGTACTATGATCACACTCACTGTATGTAGAGTACTATGATCACACTCACTGTATGTAGAGTACTACAATTACAATCACTGTATGTAGAGTACTATGATCACACTCATTATATGTAGAGTACTATGATCACACTCACTGTATGTAGAGTACTATGATCACACTCACTGTATGTAGAATACTATGATCACACTCACTGTATGTAGAGTGCTATGATCACACTCACTGTATGTAGAGTACTATGATCTCACTCACTGTATGTAGAGTACTATGATCTCACTCACTGTATGTAGAGTACTACAATTACACTCACTGTATGTAGAGTACTATGATCGCACTCACTGTATGTAGAGTACTATGATCTCACTCACTGTATGTAGAATACTATGATCACACTCACTGTATGTAGAGTACTACAATTACACTCACTGTATGTAGAGTACTATGATCACACTCACAGTATGTAGAGTACTATGATCTCACTCACTGTATGTAGAATACTATGATCACACTCACTGTATGGAGAGTACTACGATCACACTCACTGTATGTAGAGTACTACGATCACACTCACTGTATGTAGAGTACTATGATCACACTCACTGTATGTAGAGTACTACAATTACAATCACTGTATGTAGAGTACTATGATCACACTCATTATATGTAGAGTACTATGATCACGCTCACTGTATGTAGAGTACTATGATCACACTCACTGTATGTAGAATACTATGATCACACTCACTGTATGTAGAGTGCTATGATCACACTCACTGTATGTAGAGTACTATGATCACACTCACTGTATGTAGAGTACTATGATCACACTCATTATATGTAGAGTACTATGATCACACTCACTGTATGTAGAGTACTATGATCACACTCATTATATGTAGAGTACTATGATCACACTCACTGTATGTAGAGTACTATGATCGCACTCACTGTATGTAGAGTACTATGATCTCACTCACTGTATGTAGAATACTATGATCACACTCACTGTATGTAGAGTACTATGATCACACTCATTATATGTAGAGTACTATGATCACACTCACTGTATGTAGAGTACTATGATCACACTCATTATATGTAGAGTAGTATGATCACACTCATTATATGTAGAGTAGTATGATCACACTCATTATATGTAGAGTAGTATGATCACACTCATTATATGTAGAGTAGTATGATCACACTCATTATATGTAGAGTAGTATGATCACACTCATTATATGTAGAGTAGTATGATCACACTCACTGTATGTAGAGTACTATGATCGCACTCACTGTATGAAAAGTACTATGATCACACTCATTATATGTAGAGTACCATGATCACACTCACTGTATGTAGAGTACTATGATCACACTCATTATATGTAGAGTACCATGATCACACTCACTGTATGTAGAGTACTACGATCACACTCACTGTATGTAGAGTACTATGATCACACTCATTATATGTAGAGTAGTATGATCACACTCACTGTATGTAGAGTACTATGATCACACTCATTATATTTAGAGTAGTATGATCACACTCATTATATGTAGAGTAGTATGATCACACTCACTGTAGTGAGTAGTATGATCGCACTCACTGTATGTAGAGTACTATGATCGCACTCACTGTATGAAAAGTACTATGATCACACTCATTATATGTAGAGTACCATGATCACACTCACTGTATGTAGAGTACTATGATCTCACTCACTGTATGTAGAATACTATGATCACACTCACTGTATGTAGAGTACTACAATCACACTCACTGTATGTAGAGTACTATGATCACACTCATTATATGTAGAGTAGTATGATCACACTCACTGTATGTAGAGTACTATGATCGCACTCACTGTATGTAGAGTACTATGATCACACTCATTATATGTAGAGTACTATGATCACACTCACTGTATGTAGAGTACTATGATCACACTCCCCGTATGTAGAGTACTATGATCTCACTCACTGTATGTAGAGTACTATGATCACACTCATTATATGTAGAGTAGTATGATCACACTCACTGTATGTAGAGTACTATGATCGCACTCACTGTATGAAAAGTACTATGATCACACTCATTATATGTAGAGTACCATGATCACACTCACTGTATGTAGAGTACTATGATCTCACTCACTGTATGTAGAATACTATGATCACACTCACTGTATGTAGAGTACTACAATCACACTCACTGTATGTAGAGTACTATGATCACACTCATTATATGTAGAGTAGTATGATCACACTCACTGTATGTAGAGTACTATGATCGCACTCACTGTATGTAGAGTACTATGATCACACTCATTATATGTAGAGTACTATGATCACACTCATTATATGTAGAGTAGTGTGATCACACTCACTGTATGTAGAGTACTATGATCACACTCACTGTATGTAGAGTACTATGATCTCACTCACTGTATGTAGAATACTATGATCACACTCATTGTATGTAGAGTACTACAATCACACTCACTGTATGTAGAGTACTATGATCACACTCACTGTATGTAGAGTAGTATGATCACACTCATTATATGTAGAGTAGTATGATCACACTCACTGTATGTAGAGTACTATGATCGCACTCACTGTATGTAGAGTACTATGATCACACTCACTGTATGTAGAGTACTATGATCACACTCACTGTATGTAGAGTACTATTATCACACTCACTGTATGTAGAGTACTATGATCACACTCACTGTATATAGAGTACTTTGATCACACTCACTGTATGTAGAGTACCATGATCACACTTACTGTATGTAGAGTACTATGATCACACTCATTATATGTAGAGTAGTATGATCACACTCACTGTATGTAGAGTACTTTGATCGCACTCACTGTATGTAGAGTACTATGATCACACTCACTGTATGTCGAGTACTATGATCACACTCACTGTATATAGAGTACTTTGATCACACTCACTGTATGTAGAGTACCATGATCACACTTACTGTATGTAGAGTACTATGATCACACTCATTATATGTAGAGTAGTATGATCACACTCACTGTATGTAGAGTACTTTGATCGCACTCACTATATGTAGAGTACTATGATCACACTCACTGTATGTAGAGTACTATGATCACACGCACTGTATGTAGAGTACTATGATCACACTCACTATATATAGAGTACTATGATTACACTCCCCGTATGTAGAGTGCTATGATCACACTTACTGTATGTAGAGTAATATGATCCCACTCACTGTATGTAGAGTACTATGATCACACTCCCCGTATGTAGAGTACTATGAACACACTCACTGTATGTAGAGTACTATGATCACACTCACTGTATGTAGAGTACTATGATCACACTCACTGTATGTAGAGTAATACGATCACACTCACTGTATGTAGAGTACTATGATCGCACTCACTGTATGTAGAGTACTCTGATCACACTCACTGTATGTAGAGTACTATCATCACACTCACTGTATGTAGAGTACTATGATCACACTCACTGTATGTAGAGTAATACGATCACACTCACTGTATGTAGAGTACTATGATCACACTCACTGTATGTAGAGTACTATGATCACACTCATTATATGTAGGGTAGTATGATCACACTCACTGTATGTAGAGTACTATGATCGCACTCACTGTATGTAGAGTACTACAATCACACACACTGTATGTAGAGTACTATGATCACACTCACTGTATGTAGAGTACTATGATCACACTCATTATATGTAGAGTACTATGATCACACTCACTGTATGTAGAGTACTATGATCGCACTCACTGTATGTAGAGTACTATGATCACACTCATTATATGTAGAGTAGTATGATCACACTCATTATATGTAGAGTACTATGATCACACTCACTGTATGTAGAGTACTATGATCACACTCATTATATGTAGAGTAGTATGATCACACTCATTATATGTAGAGTAGTATGATCACACTCACTGTATGTAGAGTACTATGATCGCACTCACTGTATGTAGAGTACTATGATCGCACTCACTGTATGTAGAGTACTATGATCACACTCCCCGTATGTAGAGTACTACGATCACACTCACTGTATGTAGAGTACTATGATCACACTCACTGTATGTAGAGTACTATTATCACACTCAGTGTATGTAGAGTACTATGATCACACTCAATGTATATAGAGTACTTTGATCACACTCACTGTATGTAGAGTACCATGATCACACTCACTGTATGTAGAGTACTATGATCACACTCATTATATGTAGAGTACTATGATCACACTCACTGTATGTAGAGTACTTTGATCGCACTCACTGTATGTAGAGTACTATGATCACACTCATTATATGTAGAGTAGTATGATCACACTCACTGTATGTAGAGTACTATGATCACACTCACTGTATGTAGAGTACTATGATCACACTCATTATATGTAGAGTACTATGATCACACTCACTGTATGTAGAGTACTATGATCACACTCACTGTATGTAGAGTACTACGATCACACTCACTGTATGTAGAGTACTATGATCACACTCATTATATGTAGAGTAGTATGATCACACTCACTGTATGTAGAGTACTATGATCACACTCACTGTATGTAGAGTGCTATGATCACACTCACTATATGTAGAGTACTATGATCACACTCACTGTATGTAGAGTGCTATGATAACACTCACTGTATATAGAGTACTATGATCACACTCACTGTATGTAGAGTACTACGATCCCACTCACTGTATGTAGAGTACTATGATCACACTCTCCGTATGTAGAGTGCTATGATCACACTCACTGTATGTAGAGTACTATGATCACACTCACTGTATGTAGAGTACTATGATCACACTCCCCGTATGTAGAGTACTATGAACACACTCACTGTATGTAGAGTACTATGATCACACTCACTGTATGTAGAGTACTATGATCACACTCACTGTATGTAGAGTACTATGATCACACTCACTGTATGTAGAGTACTATGATCACACTCACTGTATGTAGAGTAATACGATCACACTCACTGTATGTAGAGTACTATGATCACACTCACTGTATGTAGAGTACTCTGATCACACTCCCCATGTGTAGAGTACTACGATCACACTCACTGTATGTAGAGTACTATGATCACACTCACTGTATGTAGAGTACTATTATCACACTCACTGTATGTAGAGTACTATGATCGCACTCACTGTATGTAGAGTACTATGATCGCACTCACTGTATGTAGAGTACTATGATCGCACTCACTGTATGTAGAGTACTATGATCACACTCATTATATGTAGAGTACTATGATCACACTCACTGTATGTAGAGTAGTATGATCACACTCATTATATGTAGAGTAGTATGATCACACTCACTGTATGTAGAGTACTATGATCACACTCATTATATGTAGAGTAGTATGATCACACTCACTGTATGTAGAGTACTATAATCACACTCACTGTATGTAGAGTACTATGATCGCACTCACTGTATGTAGAGTACTATGATCGCACTCACTGTATGTAGAATACTATGATCACACTCACTGTATGTAGAGTACTATGATCTCACTCACTGTATGTAGAGTACTACGATCACACTCACTGTATGTAGAGTACTATGATCACACTCACTGTATGTAGAGTACTATGATCTCACTCACTGTATGTAGAATACTATGATCACACTCACTGTATGTAGAGTACTACGATCACACTCACTGTATGTAGAGTACTATGATCACACTCACTGTATGTAGAGTACTATGATCACACTCACTGTATGCAGAGTACTATGATCTCACTCACTGTATGTAGAATACTATGATCACACTCACTGTATGTAGAGTACTACGATCACACTCACTGTATGTAGAGTACTATGATCACACTCATTATATGTAGAGTAGTATGATCACACTCATTATATGTAGAGTAGTATGATCACACTCACTGTATGTTGAGTACTATGATCACACTCATTATATGTAGAGTAGTATGATCACACTCACTCTATGTAGAGTAGTATGATCACACTCACTGTATGTAGAGTACTATGATCGCACTCACTGTATGTAGAGTACTATGATCCCACTCATTATATGTAGAGTAGTATGATCACACTCATTATATGTAGAGTAGTATGATCACACTCACTGTATGTAGAGTACTATGATCACACTCACTGTATGTAGAATACTATGATCACACTCACTGTATGTAGAGTACTATAATCACACTCACTTTATGTAGAGTAGTATGATCACACTCACTGTATGTAGAGTACTATGATCTCACTCACTGTATGTAGAATACTATGATCTCACTCACTGTATGTAGAGTACTATGATCACACTCATTATATGTAGAGTACTATGATCACACTCACTGTATGTAGAGTAATACGATCACACTCACTGTATGTAGAGTACTATGATCACACTCACTGTATGTAGAGTAATACGATCACACTCACTGTATGTAGAGTACTATGATCACACTCATTATATGTAGAGTACTATGATCACACTCATTATATGTAGAGTAGTATGATCACACTCACTGTATGTAGAGTACTATGATCGCACTCACTGTATGTAGAGTACTATGATCACACTCATTATATGTAGAGTACTATGATCACACTCACTGTATGTAGAGTAGTATGATCACACTCATTATATGTAGAGTAGTATGATCACACTCACTGTATGTAGAGTACTATGATCACACTCATTATATGTAGAGTAGTATAATCACACTCACTGTATGTAGAGTACTATAATCACACTCACTGTATGTAGAGTACTATGATCCCACTCACTGTATGTAGAGTACTATGATCACACTCATTATATGTAGAGTAGTATGATCACACTCACTGTATGTAGAGTACTATGATCACACTCACTGTATGTAGAGTAATACGATCACACTCACTGTATGTAGAGTACTATGATCACACTCACTGTATGTAGAGTACTCTGATCACACTCCCCATGTGTAGAGTACTACGATCACACTCACTGTATGTAGAGTACTATGATCACACTCACTGTATGTAGAGTACTATTATCACACTCACTGTATGTAGAGTACTATGATCGCACTCACTGTATGTAGAGTACTATGATCGCACTCACTGTATGTAGAGTACTATGATCACACTCATTATATGTAGAGTACTATGATCACACTCACTGTATGTAGAGTAGTATGATCACACTCATTATATGTAGAGTAGTATGATCACACTCACTGTATGTAGAGTACTATGATCACACTCATTATATGTAGAGTAGTATGATCACACTCACTGTATGTAGAGTACTATAATCACACTCACTGTATGTAGAGTACTATGATCGCACTCACTGTATGTAGAGTACTATGATCGCACTCACTGTATGTAGAATACTATGATCACACTCACTGTATGTAGAGTACTATGATCTCACTCACTGTATGTAGAGTACTACGATCACACTCACTGTATGTAGAGTACTATGATCACACTCACTGTATGTAGAGTACTATGATCTCACTCACTGTATGTAGAATACTATGATCACACTCACTGTATGTAGAGTACTACGATCACACTCACTGTATGTAGAGTACTATGATCACACTCACTGTATGTAGAGTACTATGATCACACTCACTGTATGTAGAGTACTATGATCTCACTCACTGTATGTAGAATACTATGATCACACTCACTGTATGTAGAGTACTACGATCACACTCACTGTATGTAGAGTACTATGATCACACTCATTATATGTAGAGTAGTATGATCACACTCATTATATGTAGAGTAGTATGATCACACTCACTGTATGTAGAGTACTATGATCACACTCATTATATGTAGAGTAGTATGATCACACTCACTGTATGTAGAGTAGTATGATCACACTCACTGTATGTAGAATACTATGATCGCACTCACTGTATGTAGAGTACTATAATCACACTCATTATATGTAGAGTAGTATGATCACACTCATTATATGTAGAGTAGTATGATCACACTCACTGTATGTAGAGTACTATGATCACACTCACTGTATGTAGAATACTATGATCACACTCACTGTATGTAGAGTACTATAATCACACTCACTTTATGTAGAGTAGTATGATCACACTCACTGTATGTAGAGTACTATGATCTCACTCACTGTATGTAGAATACTATGATCTCACTCACTGTATGTAGAGTACTATGATCACACTCATTATATGTAGAGTACTATGATCACACTCACTGTATGTAGAGTAATACGATCACACTCACTGTATGTAGAGAACTATGATCACACTCACTGTATGTAGAGTAATACGATCACACTCACTGTATGTAGAGTACTATGATCACACTCATTATATGTAGAGTACTATGATCACACTCATTATATGTAGAGTAGTATGATCACACTCACTGTATGTAGAGTACTATGATCGCACTCACTGTATGTAGAGTACTATGATCACACTCATTATATGTAGAGTACTATGATCACACTCACTGTATGTAGAGTAGTATGATCACACTCATTATATGTAGAGTAGTATGATCACACTCACTGTATGTAGAGTACTATGATCACACTCATTATATGTAGAGTAGTATAATCACACTCACTGTATGTAGAGTACTATAATCACACTCACTGTATGTAGAGTAGTATGATCACACTCACTGTATGTAGAGTACTATGATCCCACTCACTGTATGTAGAGTACTATGATCACACTCATTATATGTAGAGTAGTATGATCACACTCACTGTATGTAGAGTACTATGATCACACTCACTGTATGTAGAATACTATGATCACACTCACTGTATATAGAGTACTATAATCACACTCACTGTATGTAGAGTACTCTGATCACACTCCCCGTGTGTAGAGTACTACGATCACACTCACTGTATGTAGAGTACTATGATCACACTCACTGTATGTAGAGTACTATTATCACACTCACTGTATGTAGAGTACTATGATCACACTTATTATATGTAGAGTAGTATGATCACACTCACTGTATGTAGTGTACTATGATCACACTCATTATATGTAGAGTAGTATGATCACACTCACTGTATGTAGAGTAGTATGATCACACTCACTGTATGTAGAGTACTATGATCGCACTCACTGTATGTAGAGTACTATGATCACACTCATTATATGTAGAGTACTATGATCACACTCACTGTATGTAGAGTACTATGATCACACTCATTATATGTAGAGTAGTATGATCACACTCACTGTATGTAGAGTACTATGATCGCACTCACTGTATGTAGAGTACTATGATCGCACTCACTGTATGTAGAATGCTATGATCACACTCACTGTATGTAGAGTACTATGATCTTATGATCTCACTCACTGTATGTAGAGTACTACGATCACACTCACTGTATGTAGAGTACTATGATCACACTCACTATATGAAGAGTACTATGATCACACTCACTGTATGTAGAGTACTATGATCACACTCATTATATGTAGAGTAGTATGATCACACTCACTGTATGTAGAGTATTATGATCACACTCACTGTATGTAGAGTACTATGATCGCACTCACTGTATGTAGAGTAGTATGATCACACTCACTGTATGTAGAGTACTATGATCGCACTCACTGTATGTAGAGTACTATGATCACACTCACTGTATGTAGAGTACTATGATCACACTCATTATATGTAGAGTAGTATGATCACACTCACTGTATGTAGAGTACTATGATCACACTCATTATATGTAGAGTACTACGATCACACTCACTGTATGTAGAGTACTATGATCACACTCATTATATGTAGAGTAGTATGATCACACTCACTGTATGTAGAGTAGTATGATCACACTCACTGTATGTAGAGTACTATGATCGCACTCACTGTATGTAGAGTAGTATGATCACACTCACTGTATGTAGAGTACTATGATCGCACTCACTGTATGTAGAGTACTATGATCGCACTCACTGTATGTAGAGTACTATGATCGCACTCACTGTATGTAGAATACTATGATCACACTCACTGTATGTAGAGTACTATGATCTCACTCACTGTATGTAGAGTACTACGATCACACTCACTGTATGTGGAGTACTATGATCGCACTCACTGTATGTAGAGTAGTATGATCACACTCACTGTATGTAGAGTACTATGATCACACTCACTGTATGTAGAGTACTATGATCTCACTCACTGTATGTAGAATACTATGATCACACTCACTGTATGTAGAGTACTACGATCACACTCACTGTATGTAGAGTACTATGATCACACTCATTATATGTAGAGTAGTATGATCACACTCACTGTATGTAGAGTACTATGATCACACTCACTGTATGTAGAGTACTATGATCTCACTCACTGTATGTAGAATACTATGATCACACTCACTGTATGTAGAGTACTACGATCACACTCACTGTATGTAGAGTACTATGATCACACTCATTATATGTAGAGTAGTATGATCACACTGATTATATGTAGAGTAGTATGATCACACTCACTGTATGTAGAGTACTATGATCACACTCATTATATGTAGAGTAGTATGATCACACTCACTGTATGTAGAGTAGTATGATCACACTCACTGTATGTAGAGTACTATGATCACACTCATTATATGTAGAGTAGTATGATCGCACTCACTGTATGTAGAGTACTATGATCGCAATCACTGTATGAAAAGTACTATGATCACACTCATTATATGTAGAGTACCATGATCACACTCACTGTATGTAGAGTACTATGATCTCACTCACTGTATGTAGAATACTATGATCACACTCACTGTATGTAGAGTACTACAATCACACTCACTGTATGTAGAGTACTATGATCACACTCATTATATGTAGAGTAGTATGATCACACTCACTGTATGTAGAGTACTATGATCGCACTCACTGTATGTAGAGTACTATGATCACACTCATTATATGTAGAGTACTATGATCACACTCACTGTATGTAGAGTACTATGATCACACTCCCCGTATGTAGAGTACTATGATCTCACTCACTGTATGTAGAGTACTATGATCACACTCATTATATGTAGAGTAGTATGATCACACTCACTGTATGTAGAGTACTATGATCGCACTCACTGTATGAAAAGTACTATGATCACACTCATTATATGTAGAGTACCATGATCACACTCACTGTATGTAGAGTACTATGATCTCACTCACTGTATGTAGAATACTATGATCACACTCACTGTATGTAGAGTACTACAATCACACTCACTGTATGTAGAGTACTATGATCACACTCATTATATGTAGAGTAGTATGATCACACTCACTGTATGTAGAGTACTATGATCGCACTCACTGTATGTAGAGTACTATGATCACACTCATTATATGTAGAGTACTATGATCACACTCATTATATGTAGAGTAGTGTGATCACACTCACTGTATGTAGAGTACTATGATCACACTCACTGTATGTAGAGTACTATGATCTCACTCACTGTATGTAGAATACTATGATCACACTCATTGTATGTAGAGTACTACAATCACACTCACTGTATGTAGAGTACTATGATCACACTCACTGTATGTAGAGTAGTATGATCACACTCATTATATGTAGAGTAGTATGATCACACTCACTGTATGTAGAGTACTATGATCGCACTCACTGTATGTAGAGTACTATGATCACACTCACTGTATGTAGAGTACTATGATCACACTCACTGTATGTAGAGTACTATTATCACACTCACTGTATGTAGAGTACTATGATCACACTCACTGTATATAGAGTACTTTGATCACACTCACTGTATGTAGAGTACCATGATCACACTTACTGTATGTAGAGTACTATGATCACACTCATTATATGTAGAGTAGTATGATCACACTCACTGTATGTAGAGTACTTTGATCGCACTCACTGTATGTAGAGTACTATGATCACACTCACTGTATGTAGAGTACTATGATCACACTCACTGTATATAGAGTACTTTGATCACACTCACTGTATGTAGAGTACCATGATCACACTTACTGTATGTAGAGTACTATGATCACACTCATTATATGTAGAGTAGTATGATCACACTCACTGTATGTAGAGTACTTTGATCGCACTCACTATATGTAGAGTACTATGATCACACTCACTGTATGTAGAGTACTATGATCACACTCACTGTATGTAGAGTACTATGATCGCACTCACTGTATGTAGAGTACTATGATCACACTCACTGTATGTAGAGTACTATGATCACACTCACTATATATAGAGTACTATGATCACACGCACTGTATGTAGAGTACTATGATCACACTCACTATATATAGAGTACTATGATTACACTCCCCGTATGTAGAGTGCTATGATCACACTTACTGTATGTAGAGTAATATGATCCCACTCACTGTATGTAGAGTACTATGATCACACTCCCCGTATGTAGAGTACTACGATCACACTCACTGTATGTAGAGTACTATGATCGCACTCACTGTATGTAGAGTACTATGATCGCACTCACTGTATGTAGAGTACTATGATCGCACTCACTGTATGTAGAGTACTATGATCACACTCATTATATGTAGAGTACTATGATCACACTCACTGTATGTAGAGTAGTATGATCACACTCATTATATGTAGAGTAGTATGATCACACTCACTGTATGTAGAGTACTATGATCACACTCATTATATGTAGAGTAGTATGATCACACTCACTGTATGTAGAGTACTATAATCACACTCACTGTATGTAGAGTACTATGATCGCACTCACTGTATGTAGAGTACTATGATCACACTCACTGTATGTAGAGTACTATTATCACACTCACTGTATGTAGAGTACTATGATCACACTCACTGTATATAGAGTACTTTGATCACACTCACTGTATGTAGAGTACCATGATCACACTTACTGTATGTAGAGTACTATGATCACACTCATTATATGTAGAGTAGTATGATCACACTCACTGTATGTAGAGTACTTTGATCGCACTCACTGTATGTAGAGTACTATGATCACACTCACTGTATGTAGAGTACTATGATCACACTCACTGTATATAGAGTACTTTGATCACACTCACTGTATGTAGAGTACCATGATCACACTTACTGTATGTAGAGTACTATGATCACACTCATTATATGTAGAGTAGTATGATCACACTCACTGTATGTAGAGTACTTTGATCGCACTCACTATATGTAGAGTACTATGATCACACTCACTGTATGTAGAGTACTATGATCACACTCACTGTATGTAGAGTACTATGATCGCACTCACTGTATGTAGAGTACTATGATCACACTCACTGTATGTAGAGTACTATGATCACACTCACTATATATAGAGTACTATGATCACACGCACTGTATGTAGAGTACTATGATCACACTCACTATATATAGAGTACTATGATTACACTCCCCGTATGTAGAGTGCTATGATCACACTTACTGTATGTAGAGTAATATGATCCCACTCACTGTATGTAGAGTACTATGATCACACTCCCCGTATGTAGAGTACTATGAACACACTCACTGTATGTAGAGTACTATGATCACACTCACTGTATGTAGAGTACTATGATCACACTCACTGTATGTAGAGTACTATGATCGCACTCACTGTATGTAGAGTAATACGATCACACTCACTGTATGTAGAGTACTATGATCGCACTCACTGTATGTAGAGTACTCTGATCACACTCACTGTATGTAGAGTACTATGATCACACTCACTGTATGTAGAGTACTATGATCACACTCACTGTATGTAGAGTAATACGATCACACTCACTGTATGTAGAGTACTATGATCACACTCACTGTATGTAGAGTACTATGATCACACTCATTATATGTAGGGTAGTATGATCACACTCACTGTATGTAGAGTACTATGATCGCACTCACTGTATGTAGAGTACTACAATCACACACACTGTATGTAGAGTACTATGATCACACTCACTGTATGTAGAGTACTATGATCACACTCATTATATGTAGAGTACTATGATCACACTCACTGTATGTAGAGTACTATGATCGCACTCACTGTATGTAGAGTACTATGATCACACTCATTATATGTAGAGTAGTATGATCACACTCATTATATGTAGAGTACTATGATCACACTCACTGTATGTAGAGTACTATGATCACACTCATTATATGTAGAGTAGTATGATCACACTCATTATATGTAGAGTAGTATGATCACACTCACTGTATGTAGAGTACTATGATCGCACTCACTGTATGTAGAGTACTATGATCGCACTCACTGTATGTAGAGTACTATGATCACACTCCCCGTATGTAGAGTACTACGATCACACTCACTGTATGTAGAGTACTATGATCACACTCACTGTATGTAGAGTACTATTATCACACTCACTGTATGTAGAGTACTATGATCACACTCAATGTATATAGAGTACTTTGATCACACTCACTGTATGTAGAGTACCATGATCACACTCACTGTATGTAGAGTACTATGATCACACTCATTATATGTAGAGTACTATGATCACACTCACTGTATGTAGAGTACTTTGATCGCACTCACTGTATGTAGAGTACTATGATCACACTCATTATATGTAGAGTAGTATGATCACACTCACTGTATGTAGAGTACTATGATCACACTCACTGTATGTAGAGTACTATGATCACACTCATTATATGTAGAGTACTATGATCACACTCACTGTATGTAGAGTACTATGATCACACTCACTGTATGTAGAGTACTACGATCACACTCACTGTATGTAGAGTACTATGATCACACTCATTATATGTAGAGTAGTATGATCACACTCACTGTATGTAGAGTACTATGATCACACTCACTGTATGTAGAGTGCTATGATCACACTCACTATATGTAGAGTACTATGATCACACTCACTGTATGTAGAGTGCTATGATAACACTCACTGTATATAGAGTACTATGATCACACTCACTGTATGTAGAGTACTACGATCCCACTCACTGTATGTAGAGTACTATGATCACACTCTCCGTATGTAGAGTGCTATGATCACACTCACTGTATGTAGAGTACTATGATCACACTCACTGTATGTAGAGTACTATGATCACACTCCCCGTATGTAGAGTACTATGAACACACTCACTGTATGTAGAGTACTATGATCACACTCACTGTATGTAGAGTACTATGATCACACTCACTGTATGTAGAGTACTATGATCACACTCACTGTATGTAGAGTACTATGATCACACTCACTGTATGTAGAGTAATACGATCACACTCACTGTATGTAGAGTACTATGATCACACTCACTGTATGTAGAGTACTCTGATCACACTCCCCATGTGTAGAGTACTACGATCACACTCACTGTATGTAGAGTACTATGATCACACTCACTGTATGTAGAGTACTATTATCACACTCACTGTATGTAGAGTACTATGATCGCACTCACTGTATGTAGAGTACTATGATCGCACTCACTGTATGTAGAGTACTATGATCGCACTCACTGTATGTAGAGTACTATGATCACACTCATTATATGTAGAGTACTATGATCACACTCACTGTATGTAGAGTAGTATGATCACACTCATTATATGTAGAGTAGTATGATCACACTCACTGTATGTAGAGTACTATGATCACACTCATTATATGTAGAGTAGTATGATCACACTCACTGTATGTAGAGTACTATAATCACACTCACTGTATGTAGAGTACTATGATCGCACTCACTGTATGTAGAGTACTATGATCGCACTCACTGTATGTAGAATACTATGATCACACTCACTGTATGTAGAGTACTATGATCTCACTCACTGTATGTAGAGTACTACGATCACACTCACTGTATGTAGAGTACTATGATCACACTCACTGTATGTAGAGTACTATGATCTCACTCACTGTATGTAGAATACTATGATCACACTCACTGTATGTAGAGTACTACGATCACACTCACTGTATGTAGAGTACTATGATCACACTCACTGTATGTAGAGTACTATGATCACACTCACTGTATGTAGAGTACTATGATCTCACTCACTGTATGTAGAATACTATGATCACACTCACTGTATGTAGAGTACTACGATCACACTCACTGTATGTAGAGTACTATGATCACACTCATTATATGTAGAGTAGTATGATCACACTCATTATATGTAGAGTAGTATGATCACACTCACTGTATGTTGAGTACTATGATCACACTCATTATATGTAGAGTAGTATGATCACACTCACTGTATGTAGAGTAGTATGATCACACTCACTGTATGTAGAGTACTATGATCGCACTCACTGTATGTAGAGTACTATGATCACACTCATTATATGTAGAGTAGTATGATCACACTCATTATATGTAGAGTAGTATGATCACACTCACTGTATGTAGAGTACTATGATCACACTCACTGTATGTAGAATACTATGATCACACTCACTGTATGTAGAGTACTATAATCACACTCACTTTATGTAGAGTAGTATGATCACACTCACTGTATGTAGAGTATTATGATCTCACTCACTGTATGTAGAATACTATGATCTCACTCACTGTATGTAGAGTACTATGATCACACTCATTATATGTAGAGTACTATGATCACACTCACTGTATGTAGAGTAATACGATCACACTCACTGTATGTAGAGTACTATGATCACACTCACTGTATGTAGAGTAATACGATCACACTCACTGTATGTAGAGTACTATGATCACACTCATTATATGTAGAGTACTATGATCACACTCATTATATGTAGAGTAGTATGATCACACTCACTGTATGTAGAGTACTATGATCGCACTCACTGTATGTAGAGTACTATGATCACACTCATTATATGTAGAGTACTATGATCACACTCACTGTATGTAGAGTAGTATGATCACACTCATTATATGTAGAGTAGTATGATCACACTCACTGTATGTAGAGTACTATGATCACACTCATTATATGTAGAGTAGTATAATCACACTCACTGTATGTAGAGTACTATAATCACACTCACTGTATGTAGAGTAGTATGATCACACTCACTGTATGTAGAGTACTATGATCCCACTCACTGTATGTAGAGTACTATGATCACACTCATTATATGTAGAGTAGTATGATCACACTCACTGTATGTAGAGTACTATGATCACACTCACTGTATGTAGAGTAATACGATCACACTCACTGTATGTAGAGTACTATGATCACACTCACTGTATGTAGAGTACTCTGATCACACTCCCCATGTGTAGAGTACTACGATCACACTCACTGTATGTAGAGTACTATGATCACACTCACTGTATGTAGAGTACTATTATCACACTCACTGTATGTAGAGTACTATGATCGCACTCACTGTATGTAGAGTACTATGATCGCACTCACTGTATGTAGAGTACTATGATCACACTCATTATATGTAGAGTACTATGATCACACTCACTGTATGTAGAGTAGTATGATCACACTCATTATATGTAAAGTAGTATGATCACACTCACTGTATGTAGAGTACTATGATCACACTCATTATATGTAGAGTAGTATGATCACACTCACTGTATGTAGAGTACTATAATCACACTCACTGTATGTAGAGTACTATGATCGCACTCACTGTATGTAGAGTACTATGATCGCACTCACTGTATGTAGAATACTATGATCACACTCACTGTATGTAGAGTACTATGATCTCACTCACTGTATGTAGAGTACTACGATCACACTCACTGTATGTAGAGTACTATGATCACACTCACTGTATGTAGAGTACTATGATCTCACTCACTGTATGTAGAATACTATGATCACACTCACTGTATGTAGAGTACTACGATCACACTCACTGTATGTAGAGTACTATGATCACACTCACTGTATGTAGAGTACTATGATCACACTCACTGTATGTAGAGTACTATGATCTCACTCACTGTATGTAGAATACTATGATCACACTCACTGTATGTAGAGTACTACGATCACACTCACTGTATGTAGAGTACTATGATCACACTCATTATATGTAGAGTAGTATGATCACACTCATTATATGTAGAGTAGTATGATCACACTCACTGTATGTAGAGTACTATGATCACACTCATTATATGTAGAGTAGTATGATCACACTCACTGTATGTAGAGTAGTATGATCACACTCACTGTATGTAGAATACTATGATCGCACTCACTGTATGTAGAGTACTATGATCACACTCATTATATGTAGAGTAGTATGATCACACTCATTATATGTAGAGTAGTATGATCACACTCACTGTATGTAGAGTACTATGATCACACTCACTGTATGTAGAATACTATGATCACACTCACTGTATGTAGAGTACTATAATCACACTCACTTTATGTAGAGTAGTATGATCACACTCACTGTATGTAGAGTACTATGATCTCACTCACTGTATGTAGAATACTATGATCTCACTCACTGTATGTAGAGTACTATGATCACACTCATTATATGTAGAGTACTATGATCACACTCACTGTATGTAGAGTAATACGATCACACTCACTGTATGTAGAGTACTATGATCACACTCACTGTATGTAGAGTAATACGATCACACTCACTGTATGTAGAGTACTATGATCACACTCATTATATGTAGAGTACTATGATCACACTCATTATATGTAGAGTAGTATGATCACACTCACTGTATGTAGAGTACTATGATCGCACTCACTGTATGTAGAGTACTATGATCACACTCATTATATGTAGAGTACTATGATCACACTCACTGTATGTAGAGTAGTATGATCACACTCATTATATGTAGAGTAGTATGATCACACTCACTGTATGTAGAGTACTATGATCACACTCATTATATGTAGAGTAGTATAATCACACTCACTGTATGTAGAGTACTATAATCACACTCACTGTATGTAGAGTAGTATGATCACACTCACTGTATGTAGAGTACTATGATCCCACTCACTGTATGTAGAGTACTATGATCACACTCATTATATGTAGAGTAGTATGATCACACTCACTGTATGTAGAGTACTATGATCACACTCACTGTATGTAGAATACTATGATCACACTCACTGTATATAGAGTACTATAATCACACTCACTGTATGTAGAGTACTCTGATCACACTCCCCGTGTGTAGAGTACTACGATCACACTCACTGTATGTAGAGTACTATGATCACACTCACTGTATGTAGAGTACTATTATCACACTCACTGTATGTAGAGTACTATGATCACACTTATTATATGTAGAGTAGTATGATCACACTCACTGTATGTAGTGTACTATGATCACACTCATTATATGTAGAGTAGTATGATCACACTCACTGTATGTAGAGTAGTATGATCACACTCACTGTATGTAGAGTACTATGATCGCACTCACTGTATGTAGAGTACTATGATCACACTCATTATATGTAGAGTACTATGATCACACTCACTGTATGTAGAGTACTATGATCACACTCATTATATGTAGAGTAGTATGATCACACTCACTGTATGTAGAGTACTATGATCGCACTCACTGTATGTAGAGTACTATGATCGCACTCACTGTATGTAGAATGCTATGATCACACTCACTGTATGTAGAGTACTATGATCTTATGATCTCACTCACTGTATGTAGAGTACTACGATCACACTCACTGTATGTAGAGTACTATGATCACACTCACTATATGAAGAGTACTATGATCACACTCACTGTATGTAGAGTACTATGATCACACTCATTATATGTAGAGTAGTATGATCACACTCACTGTATGTAGAGTATTATGATCACACTCACTGTATGTAGAGTACTATGATCGCACTCACTGTATGTAGAGTAGTATGATCACACTCACTGTATGTAGAGTACTATGATCGCACTCACTGTATGTAGAGTACTATGATCACACTCACTGTATGTAGAGTACTATGATCACACTCATTATATGTAGAGTAGTATGATCACACTCACTGTATGTAGAGTACTATGATCACACTCATTATATGTAGAGTACTACGATCACACTCACTGTATGTAGAGTACTATGATCACACTCATTATATGTAGAGTAGTATGATCACACTCACTGTATGTAGAGTAGTATGATCACACTCACTGTATGTAGAGTACTATGATCGCACTCACTGTATGTAGAGTAGTATGATCACACTCACTGTATGTAGAGTACTATGATCGCACTCACTGTATGTAGAGTACTATGATCGCACTCACTGTATGTAGAGTACTATGATCGCACTCACTGTATGTAGAATACTATGATCACACTCACTGTATGTAGAGTACTATGATCTCACTCACTGTATGTAGAGTACTACGATCACACTCACTGTATGTGGAGTACTATGATCGCACTCACTGTATGTAGAGTAGTATGATCACACTCACTGTATGTAGAGTACTATGATCACACTCACTGTATGTAGAGTACTATGATCTCACTCACTGTATGTAGAATACTATGATCACACTCACTGTATGTAGAGTACTACGATCACACTCACTGTATGTAGAGTACTATGATCACACTCATTATATGTAGAGTAGTATGATCACACTCACTGTATGTAGAGTACTATGATCACACTCACTGTATGTAGAGTACTATGATCTCACTCACTGTATGTAGAATACTATGATCACACTCACTGTATGTAGAGTACTACGATCACACTCACTGTATGTAGAGTACTATGATCACACTCATTATATGTAGAGTAGTATGATCACACTCACTGTATGTAGAGTAGTATGATCACACTCACTGTATGTAGAGTACTATGATCGCACTCACTGTATGTAGAGTACTATGATCACACTCATTATATGTAGAGTACTATGATCACACTCACTGTATGTAGAGTACTATGATCGCTCTCACTGTATGTAGAATACTATGATCACACTCACTGTATGTAGAGTACTATAATTACACTCACTGTATGTAGAGTAGTATGATCACACTCACTGTATGTAGCGTACTATGATCTCACTCACTGTATGTAGAATACTATGATCTCACTCACTGTATGTAGAATACTATGATCACACTCATTATATGTAGAGTAGTATGATCACACTCACTGTATGTAGAGTACTATGATCACACTCACTGTATGTAGAGTAATACAATCACACTCACTGTATGTAGAGTACTATGATCACACTCATTATATGTAGAGTACTATCATCACACTCATTATATGTAGAGCAGTATGATCACACTCACTGTATGTAGAGTACTATGATCGCACTCACTGTATGTAGAGTACTATGATCGCACTCACTGTATGTAGAGTACTATGATCACACTCATTATATGTAGAGTACTATGATCACACTCACTGTATGTAGAGTAGTATGATCACACTCATTATATGTAGAGTAGTATGATCACACTCACTGTATGTAGAGTACTATGATCACACTCATTATATGTAGAGTAGTATGATCACACTCACTGTATGTAGAGTACTATAATCACACTCACTGTATGTAGAGTACTATGATCTCACTCACTGTATGTATAATACTATGATCTCACTCACTGTTTGTAGAGTACTATGATCACACTCATTATATGTAGAGTAGTATGATCACACTCACTGTATGTAGAGTACTATGATCACACTCACTGTGTGTAGAATACTATGATCACACTCACTGTATATAGAGTACTATAATCACACTCACTGTATGTAGAGTACTCTGATCACACTCCCCGTGTGTAGAGTACTACGATCACACTCACTGTATGTAGAGTACTATGATCACACTCACTGTATGTAGAGAACTATTATCACACTCACTGTATGTAGAGTACTATGATCACACTCATTATATGTAGAGTAGTATGATCACACTCACTGTATGTAGAGTAGTATGATCACACTCACTGTATGTAGAGTACTATGATCGCACTCACTGTATGTAGAGTACTATGATCACACTCATTATATGTAGAGTACTATGATCACACTCACTGTATGTAGAGTACTATGATCACACTCACTGTATGTAGAGTACTATGATCGCACTCACTGTATGTAGAGTACTATGATCGCACTCACTGTATGTAGAATGCTATGATCACACTCACTGTATGTAGAGTACTATGATCTCACTCACTGTATGTAGAGTACTACGATCACACTCACTGTATGTAGAGTACTATGATCACACTCACTGTATGTAGAGTACTATGATCACACTCATTATATGTAGAGTACTATGATCACACTCACTGTATGTAGAGTACTATGATCACACTCACTGTATGTAGAGTACTATGATCGCACTCACTGTATGTAGAGTACTATGATCGCACTCACTGTATGTAGAATGCTATGATCACACTCACTGTATGTAGAGTACTATGATCTCACTCACTGTATGTAGAGTACTACGATCACACTCACTGTATGTAGAGTACTATGATCACACTCACTATATGAAGAGTACTATGATCACACTCACTGTATGAAAAGTGCTACGATCACACTCATTATATGTAGAGTACTACGATCACACTCACTGTATGTAGAGTACTATGATCACACTCATTATATGTAGAGTAGTATGATCACACTCACTGTATGTAGAGTACTATGATCACACTCATTATATGTAGAGTACTATGATCGCACTCACTGTATGTAGAGTACTATGATCACACTCATTATATGTAGAGTACTATGATCACACTCACTGTATGTAGAGTAGTATGATCGCACTCACTGTATGTAGAATACTATGATCACACTCACTGTATGTAGAGTACTATGATCACACTCATTATATGTAGAGTAGTATGATCACACTCACTGTATGTAGAGTACTATGATCTCACTCACTGTATGTAGAGTACTATGATCACACTCATTATATGTAGAGTGCTATGATCACACTCCCCGTATGTAGAGTACTATGATCTCACTCACTGTATGTAGAGTACTACGATCACACTCACTGTATGTAGAGTACTATGATCACACTCATTATATGTAGAGTAGTATGATCACACTCACTGTATGTAGAGTACTATGATCTCACTCACTGTATGTAGAATACTATGATCACACTCACTGTATGTAGAGTACTACGATCACACTCACTGTATGTAGAGTACTATGATCACACTCATTATATGTAGAGTAGTATGATCACACTCATTATATGTAGAGTAGTATGATCACACTCATTATATGTAGAGTAGTATGATCACACTCACTGTATGTAGAGTACTATGATCACACTCATTATATGTAGAGTACTATGATCACACTCACTGTATATAGAGTACTTTGATCACACTCACTGTATGTAGAGTACCATGATCACACTCACTGTATGTAGAGTACTATGATCTCACTCACTGTATGTAGAGTACTATGATCACACTCATTATATGTAGAGTACTATGATCACACTCACTGTATGTAGAGTAGTATGATCACACTCACTGTATGTAGAGTACTATGATCGCACTCACTGTATGTAGAGTACTATGATCACACTCATTATATGTAGAGTACTATGATCACACTCACTGTATGTAGAGTACTATGATCACACTCACTGTATGTAGAGTACTATGATCACACTCACTGTATGTAGAGTACTATGATCTCACTCACTGTATGTAGAGTACTATGATCACACTCACTGTATGTAGAGCACTATGATCACACTCACTGTATGTAGAGTACTATGATCACACTCACTGTATGTAGAATACTATGTTCTCACTCACTGTATGTAGAGTATTATGATCACACTCACTGTATGTAGAATACTATGTTCTCACTCACTGTATGTAGAATATTATGATCACACTCACTGTATGTAGTATACAGTATATAGTATATCCTAACTGCTATAATTACATCTTGTATACCCTGGATTTCCAATTTTTGCACTGCTCATTTTCCGTAAATAACCTGTTTCTTCTTCATGGATTATTTAGAGTTTCTGATCAAAGTGGAGAAATGTCATTGCGGAACAACGGCAGCCAATCAGATGGCGGCAATATAACCTCTGCCCTTTTCTTTTCATGTTGACTGCTATTATCTTCAAGGGAGAGAAACCCCACTGGCCGCCTGCTCTGTACTCGCATTTTATGATCTGGGATGCACTTCATAATAACTGGGGCTGCATAAAACACAGCCATTAATGTCACCAAGTCCCCTCAGAATTCAGTAAACCAGTTTCCTTCAAGAGAGGACAAGGTAATACACAGAGCGTGCACACAAGCCTCTTCTTACATCCACATCACACACAAAGCAAGTCTAGAGCACAGGTCCCTCTCCATGATTAATACACCAATACATCATGTTATCAGCTCGGAAAGGCCTTTTCCCTCCTCTTCGATCCTTGCAGCTCTAAAACAGGAGGCTTTGTGCTTAAAGTATAGGACTCAACAGACAGAACATAGTCAAACACCCAAAAAAACAAAACAAAACACAGAGGTGTGAATATACACGGGACAAACAAAGGATCACTCAAAAATATAAAATAACGGGTCATTTCCCCCATGCGCTGTCGCATGCCTAGGCCCTTACAGGCCCTGAACAAGACAACATGAGGAAGGTAAGACAAACAGATGGGGAAAGACACAACAAATATCACTTAACAGCTTCTCCAGCTACAAAGGGACCATATATTGTTCTTGTACAGGGGCCTCCCCTGTCTGTGTCTGTCATTGGTTTCATGTGTTTGATCTCTTTGTCATATATGTGTCAAGGTCGTCTGACAATCCAGTGGCAGCAAGTGTTAGAAAATCCCAGAGATTGGCAGCACGTGTTGTTATCTGACAGTACTCAGTTCCTGCAGCAGCAGACTCTAGGATCCTGGGAAACTTTCGGTTATTCTTTTAAGCTGGCAGCCTCTGACTTCCTTTATAAACCTCACCCTAGGGGGATTTGGGTACGGTTTATAGTTTGTTCCTTGCTGAGCTCTGGAAAGGTTGTCTTGTGTTTCTCCACATTTCTGTGGTTGCTGCAGCTCAGATAAGTGTTTGTGTTTTGCTATTGACCATGGCTCTGGTGACTGCTGTTGTGTTTCCCCTGTACTGCTTCCTTGTGTCTTCCTTTGGTGATAGTGGTGTTGACGAAGAGCTCATACCCTTCATCCTTACTTAGGGCCCAGATCAGGGTTTTGTTTTTTTTAACCTTCTTTTTATTAGATTTTAATAACAAAAACATATCAATAATCATATAATAAAATATATTATGATTATGTTAAACTACAAAATTACAGATAATGTATCTCCTCGAATCCCAACCCCCCCTCCCGACCTCCCCTCTCCAGATCAGGTTTTGCCTAGGGCTGAGGTATTCCTGCTCGGCGACAGCTGTGGCACCTGTATAAGGCTGGTGAGGACACTGAGGGTGAGCTGCAGGTTGTTGTTAGGGGTCACCACTTTCCCCTTTCATTAGTGATAAGGCATTCCTTTCCCCTTCCCTTTCTGTTGTCCTATATGGCTGCTATAGCCTCTCTCCCCTGCCGTGACACTCCTTCACTGAGACTCACTATCGGAGAAAAGGAGACTCTTTGGCTAAGTTCACACACTGCGTTTTTTTGACGCTGCGTTTTTGGCCGCTAAAAACGCACAAAAACGCACCCGTGTCAAAAAAACGCGTAAAAAACGCATTTGGTGCGTTTTTGGCTGCGTTTTGCTGCGTTTTTGATCTCTGCGTTTTTCCAATGCATTGCATGGGGGGAAAACGCAGAAAAACGCAGGAAAGAATTGACATGTCCATTTTTTTTTTCAAGCTCAAAAACGCAGCTTAAAAAAAAAGTTGTGTGCGGACAGCAAAAATGAAAACTCAGACTTTGCTGGGGAAGCAAAGTCATGCAGTTTTGAGGCCAAAAACGCACCCGAAAAACACGCAAAAACGCGGCAAAAAACGCACTGTGCGCACATAGCCTTTGGGTGACAGGGAGCCAGAGAAAAAAAGGCTAAGGGGTACTTTGCACGTTGCGACATCACAAGCCGTTGCTGCGATGCCGCACGCGATAGTCCCCGCCCCCGTCGCAGCTGCGATATCCTTGTGATAGCTGCGATATCCTTGTGATAGCTGCCGTAGCGAACATTATCGCTACGGCAGCTTCACATGGACTCACCTGTCCTGGGACGTCGCTCTGGCCAGCGACCCGCCTCCTTATTATGGGGGCGGGTCGTACGGCGTCACTGCGACGTCACACGGCAGGCGGCCAATAGGAGCGGAGGGGCGGAGATGAGCGGGATGTAAACATCCCGCCCACCTCCTTCCTTCCGCATATCCTACGGAAGCCGCAGTGACGCTGGTAGGAAATGTTCCTCGCTCCTGCGACTTCACACACAGCGATGTGTGCTGCTGCAGGAACGAGGAACAACATCGGACCGTCGCGTCAGCGTAATTATGGATTACGCCGACGCTGCACCGATGATACGATTACGACGCTTTTGCGCTCGTTAATCGTATCATCGAACCTTTACACACTACGATGTCGCATGCGATGCCGGAAGTACGTCATTTTCAATTTGATCCCACCGACATCGCACCTGCGATGTCGTAGTGTGCAAAGCCCGCCTATGATTGATGGAAAGTAGCTCCTGTTCCAAAAACTACACTACAAAGTAAGGAACATTTTCCATGCGAGAAAATCTGCAGCAAAACATTCACCAAATCTAATTTTGTCGAGGATTTTGCTGCAGAAACTATGAGCATTTACTGCAGATTTTACTTTTTGCTTTGAGATTTCTTTGCATCATGCAGACGAAATTGGATAAAAATATCATCCACAAGGCTGGTACTTTTTCAATGCGGTGGATTTTCCATGAGGAAAATCCAGATGGATAACCCATGTGTTCGAGTGGTAAACTCAGGTGAAACAGATTCCATTTTCCTACAGTGTCATCAGTTGAAAAAGAACAATGGACGCTTTCCAGCCCAACACAATGAAAAAAGATGGCGCTAAAGTAAAATTAGAAAATCGGCAAACAAGTCGATATCAAAAATACCTGCAAAAATATTACATAGAAATAACTTTAATAGCGAAATGTTTGTCAAATAAAGTGTTTCCTTAGCAAATTATTATTATTATTGTTATTATTTTTATTATTATTATGCCATTAATTCCATAGTGCTTTACATATGAAAGGGGTATACATAATAGGACCCGTAGAGGCACTTTTGCTAGCGCGAAACGGCCATCATCCACCTGCCACACCACATCGCCCGCACCCTTTGTATCGTTACCCTTGGAAAAAATAAAGTAATAGAAACCAAGCAATCCAGGTGAGTGCCAACCTTTTTTTCTTGTGAAGTGAACTGTACATAATAGGGACAAGCACAATAATCATAAACAATACAAGGCACAGACAGGTAAAGGAAGAGAGAGGACCCTGCCCGCGAGGGCTCACAGTCTGCAAGGGATGGGTGAGGATACAGTAGATGAGGGTATAGATGGTTGTGCAGCACTATGGAGGACTAGGGGTTACGGCAGGTTGTAGGCTTGTAGGAAGAAGGGGGTGTTCAGGTTCCTTTTGAAGCTTTCCACGGTAGGTGAGAGTTGGATACGCTTGGCCAGAGTATTCCAGAGTATGGGGGAGGCACGGGAGAAATCTTGTATGTGATTGTGGGCGGAGGAAATAAGAGAGGAGTAGAGAAGGAAATCTTGTGAGCATCGGAGGTTACGCGCAGGTAAGTACTGGGAGACTAGGTCATAGATGTATGGAGGAGACAGGTTGCAGGTGGCTTTGTAGGTCATGGTTAGGGTTTTGAACTGGAGTCATTGAGCAATGGGAAGCCAGTGAAGGGATTGGCAGAAAGGGAGGAGGTTGGGGAATAGGGGGAACTTGTGGATTAGTCGGGCAGCAGAATTTAGAATAGATTGGAGGAGAGTAAAGGGTGCTTTACATGCTGCGACATCGCTAGCGATATCATGTGCGATAGCACCCGCCCCCGTCGTTCGTGCGACATTTGGTGATCGCTGCCGTAGCAAACATTATTGCTACAGCAGCGTCATACGCACATACCTTTTCAGCGACGTCGCTGTGACCGCCGAACAATCCCTCCTTTAAGGGGGAGGTGTGTTCGGCGTCATAGCGACGTCACTGCGGCATCACTAAGCGGCCGCCCAATAGGAGGGGCGGAGATGAGCGGCCGGAACATGCCGCCCACTTCCTTCATTCCTCATTGCCGGTGGACGCAAGTAAGGAGATGTTTGTCGTTCCTGCGGTGTCACACATACCGATGTGTGACGCCGCAGGAACGACGAACAACCAGCGGCATGCACCACCAACGATATTATGAAAAGGAGCGACGTGTCAACGATCAACGATTTTTGACGTTTTTGCGATTGTTGATCGTCGCTCCTTGGTGTCACACACTGCGATGTCGCTAACGGCGCCGGATGTGCGTCACTAACGACGTGACCCCAACGATATATCGTTAGCGATGTCGCAGCGTGTAAAGCACCCTTAAAAGTGTTATAAGGGAAACCACAGAACAGGAGGTTGCAATAGTCCAGGTGGGAGATAATGAGGGCATACACCAGTGTTTTTGCTGCTTCTTTGTTAAGGAATGTACGAAATATTTTTGAATTGTAATTGGCAGGAGGTGAAGAGGGCTTGTGTATGTGGCTTGAAGAAAAGAGTCAAAAATTATCCACAGGCAACAAGCATGTGGGACGAGGGAGAGTGTCTTGAATAACGCAGGTGATACAATTGCATGCACCAAATGAATGTGTCACTGTCAAAGGTATAAGAACACAAGTTGGGTACATTTAGAGCTAACGTTTGTCAGAACGGTCACATAGAAAGTAATCCTCATAAATTTAATTTAACCAGATATATCCAGCCTGTCCTATTCTGAAAAGGACGCACAAATAGCATGTGTAGAACGTACACAGCCGTAAGCTACCGATTAACCCACAGACTTTTTTTTAATAGAGTATGTGCCCCAATTTTGATAAGCAAAGGCGCCTATTACTGAAATTTTAGATAGGATTGTATTTGGACATGTTTTCCGTGGCCTGCGATCGACTTTTCACTGACCCACCTGTAACAAACATTTTCATCAGTCGTTTAGTTAAAATTGAAATGTAAAAGTACAACGCCGCGCCGAAGAAGCACGAATCGTCTTTGCTGATAAACGGACGATTTCCAACCCCCCAGGGGCTACAAGCAAAAAAAAAAAATTCTTGGAAGAGGAATAGGTCACCAATTTGTCCCCTTCCTGGAGATGAAAGGGAAGAGGGGTAGAGAAGTGATTAGCCTTCCGAAATGTAAATTTGTAGCAGGATGATCAAACACAGCGGAATAAAATGAAGTTATTTTCTTGGAGAAAACCTATTTTGAGCGATGACTTGTGCGTCTCGGTGGCCTGATGGTAAGGGAAGCCAGACACCGCAGGTCTCCTCAGTACAGGATTATATTCCCTGGATACCAACAACACATAATCCCTTCTTTTAGCAACACTGCAAAATATGAGCATTTTCATAGTCTATCATCCATCTCATCACAGACAGATGGAGAAGCATCTGCTATTTCCTGCTTAGTGACACAGAGATTGTTAGTGTTGCTTTTAATCTTCACTCTGCAGGTATTCATGGTCTCTGATACCGCAGCCCCAAACATCACCCACTGTGATAAACTCAAAGGGTATACATAATATTCCATGTACCCGGAAAACACCGACCTGGGGCGGGGGCCGCACCTGAATCAAACCGTATGTGGCTATTGTTATTTTCTCAGATGCAAAACTGCAAATAAAATTGTACGTTTTCAGCTGCTGCTGTTTCGAATACACACGGATTAAGCAGGACCCCTCATGGCAAGCTAAAGGGTAATGTAGGGTCCATGGGCCATTTGAGGGGTCTATTGTGGGGTCCATTGGTCCATGTGGGGTCCATTGTGGGGTCCTTTGGTCCATGAGGGATCCATTGGTCCATGTGGGGTCCACTGTGGGGTCCTTTGGTCCATTTGGGGTCCATTGGTCCATGTGGGGTCCATTGTGGGGTCCTTTGGTCCATGTGGGGTCCATTGATCCATGTGGGGTCCATTGTGGGGTCCTTTGGTCCATGTACCATCTATTGATCCATGTGGGGTCCATTGTTGGGTCCTTTGGTTCATGTGGGGTCCATGTGAGGTCCATTGTGGGGTCCTTTGGTCCATTGTGGGGTCCTTTGGTCCATGTGTGGTCAATTGGTCCATGTGGGGTCCTTTGGTCCATGTACCATCCATTGGTCCATGTGGGGTCCATTGTTGGGTCCTTTGGTTCATGTGGGGTCCATTGGTCCATGTGCGGTCCATTGTGGGGTCCTTTGGTCCATGTGGGTTCCATTGGACCATGTGGGGTCCATTGATCCATGTGGGGTCCATTGGTCCATGTGGCGCCCATTGTGAGGTCCTTTGATCCAATTGTTTTTGTGGTGCCCTGGTCTTCAGGCGCCACAGGGTATTACACCATTTTTAAGGGGTAATAGCTATCCCGGGTCAGGAGGGGGTTAACTGCCGGTGCCTTCACAAAACACACACAAACAACAGTAAGGTGCTCTTCCACAGGGGGTTGGACTAGGGCAGACAGGGTAGTGAGCCATCACGAATAGGGATGATCGAATACCTCAAATATTCAGCTTCGCGAATATTTTCCGAATAGGTCGCCGCTATTCGACTACTCGGCAATATTCGATGCGCAATGTAAGTCTATGAGAAACCCGAATAACAACTATTCGGGCTTCCCATAGACTTACATTGCGCATCGAATATTCGCATATCAGCGACCTATTTGGAAAATATTAGCGAAGCCGAATATTTGAGGTATTCGATCATCCCAAATCACGAAGCACGGGACTTTCCCCAGTCACTAGGACAACCACCGGGGGCGGGCACCACATGGGGTAGAAGTAGGCGCAACCATCACACTTAGAACAGACTTTCCCGGGCACAGATTGGGATAACATCTAGCACTGATAACATGACTTACAGTAGTGTTTCTCTTCCTTCGTGGGCCCGTGGCTTGGAGCAGGAGGCTCGGCCCGGGTTCCGAATAGCAACCGAGGGACACTTCACTAAAAGACCATCACGGGCACCGGCGGTGACCGCCGACTATCCGGGATCGGCTGGAGCCCATTGTGGCAGAGATCGGTACTCTGAGCAGCGCCCGAACCACTTGTGAGTAATAGACCGGGAACCGCAGCCCCTGCCTCTGCCTCTCCTTTACCGGTGCAGTCGCCCAGTGCTGCGGCGCCAACGGGGACTACCACCACCCCGTCCGATCTCCATCATCCTCCCCAAGGTAATCCCGCTGCGCCTGTGGGGAGCGACACCATCCCGGCTGCGACCCTCACCATCAGCCCCGGAGAGCAGCACCCGCAGCGGTGGTCCATCCCTGGCCGCGTACAACAGGTGATGTCACGATCATAAAAGACTTTTCTAACTTTCACTACCACTCCCATCCTCCGTCCTGCCTCCCATCCACCGCCTTGCCTCTCCCTCCTGTATGTCTCAGGGTCACAAAACCGGGCCAGGCCAGCGTATGATAACGTAGAGGATCTGCAGCCCCGGCGATGTGTCGGGTGAAATTAAGGAATAACGTTTGGAACTCCATTCTATGTCTGAACTGGGTGCAAAATATGAATAAAGAGAAATTTAGCTACTGAATTGATCAATGCAGAAGAGCCCCAACACTACGCCAAAGTATTTCTCTACGTTGGGGTCCCTAGCTTGTGTGTGTCCTCTCATGCAGTTAAAACACACACACAAGCTAGGGACCCCAACGTAGAGAAATACTTTGGCGTAGTGTTGGGGCTCTTCTGCATTGATCAATTCAGTAGCTAAATTTCTCTTTATTCATATATTCATGGCAGTAATGCAGGTTCCATTTTTCATATTTCATTCTTACAAATAGCTATTGAATTTTTCATGTCAGTATTCACACAGCAGTTTCTGCTATTCCATGTATTCCCCTTCCATAGTCACTGGTGTGCATACCTTATCTCCCCATAGTGATGTTTTTTAGGTTTTTTGCACCCAGTTCAGACATAGAATGGAGTTCCAAACGTTATTCCTTAATGTTAGTAGTTTTTCGTTTGTGAACCCTCCCCATACACACCTATTGCCAATCCACATTATACGCATATATAGCCTGGGTCTCAGCGTCCCATACACGGTAAGTTTTTTAACTGCATGAGAGGACACACACAAGCTAGGGACCCCAACGTAGAGAAATACTTTGGCGTAGTGTTGGGGCTCTTCTGCATTGATCAATTCAGTAGCTAAATTTCTCTTTATTCATATATTCATGGCAGTAATGCAGGTTCCATTTTTCATATTTCATTCTTACAAATAGCTATTGAATTTTTCATGTCAGTATTCACACAGCAGTTTCTGCTATTCCATGTATTCCCCTTCCATAGTCACTGGTGTGCATACCTTATCTCCCCATAGTGATGTTTTTTAGGTTTTTTGCACCCAGTTCAGACATAGAATGGAGTTCCAAACGTTATTCCTTAATGTTAGTAGTTTTTCGTTTGTGAACCCTCCCCATACACACCTATTGCCAATCCACATTATACGCATATATAGCCTGGGTCTCAGCGTCCCATACACGGTAAGTTTTTTAACTGCATGAGAGGACACACACAAGCTAGGGACCCCAACGTAGAGAAATACTTTGGCGTAGTGTTGGGGCTCTTCTGCATTGATCAATTCAGTAGCTAAATTTCTCTTTATTCATATATTCATGGCAGTAATGCAGGTTCCATTTTTCATATTTCATTCTTACAAATAGCTATTGAATTTTTCATGTCAGTATTCACACAGCAGTTTCTGCTATTCCATGTATTCCCCTTCCATAGTCACTGGTGTGCATACCTTATCTCCCCATAGTGATGTTTTTTAGGTTTTTTGCACCCAGTTCAGACATAGAATGGAGTTCCAAACGTTATTCCTTAATGTTAGTAGTTTTTCGTTTGTGAACCCTCCCCATACACACCTATTGCCAATCCACATTATACGCATATATAGCCTGGGTCTCAGCGTCCCATACACGGTAAGTTTTTTAACTGCATGAGAGGACACACACAAGCTAGGGACCCCAACGTAGAGAAATACTTTGGCGTAGTGTTGGGGCTCTTCTGCATTGATCAATTCAGTAGCTAAATTTCTCTTTATTCATATATTCATGGCAGTAATGCAGGTTCCATTTTTCATATTTCATTCTTACAAATAGCTATTGAATTTTTCATGTCAGTATTCACACAGCAGTTTCTGCTATTCCATGTATTCCCCTTCCATAGTCACTGGTGTGCATACCTTATCTCCCCATAGTGATGTTTTTTAGGTTTTTTGCACCCAGTTCAGACATAGAATGGAGTTCCAAACGTTATTCCTTAATGTTAGTAGTTTTTCGTTTGTGAACCCTCCCCATACACACCTATTGCCAATCCACATTATACGCATATATAGCCTGGGTCTCAGCGTCCCATACACGGTAAGTTTTTTAACTGCATGAGAGGACACACACAAGCTAGGGACCCCAACGTAGAGAAATACTTTGGCGTAGTGTTGGGGCTCTTCTGCATTGATCAATTCAGTAGCTAAATTTCTCTTTATTCATATATTCATGGCAGTAATGCAGGTTCCATTTTTCATATTTCATTCTTACAAATAGCTATTGAATTTTTCATGTCAGTATTCACACAGCAGTTTCTGCTATTCCATGTATTCCCCTTCCATGTGTCGGGTGAAAACCCCCTCGATCCCGGGATGTTACACTTTCATCATATTTTTGCAAGTATGGAAGGTAAGTAACAGTCCATTTCGGTAGCTTCCTAGCTTGGGTGCCCCTCCCTCATTAGTGCATTGTGCCGCCTACACGTGACAAAACAAGGTGCTTGTAGACTCAAGGACTGTTTTTTTTGGCATGTCTAACTGAAGGTTAATGGATAAATTTGAAAATGTTGAAATTTGCCTCATTTCAAAAATCCTCTTCGTTCTCAAGAATGGAGATTTTTCATTCTATCGTTCACATCTTATTTGTCACGATGTGACTGCAAGTGTCACGCCAAGTACGAGGGGAGTCTCGGCGAGCGGCGCAACACAGAGGGAACACCAGGGTAGCAATACAATGCAAGGTCCTAGCACTAGGAAGAGGGCAGCGGGATCACCGCCTAACACTCACCTGAGATTGATCCCTCCACTCCCTAACATACCTAGACAAGTCTTTCCCCCGTGCACCGTCACGTGTATAGGCTATCGTTGGCCCTGAACTCACCCTGATTAGTGAAGGCCAATGAGACAGCATCTCTTGCCACTGTAAAAAGACAACACAAGGAAGTTAAGACTAAGGGCTACTTTGCACACACAGATAAATCTTTGGCAGATCTGTGGTTGCAGTGAAATTGTGGACATATTATTCCATTTGTACACAGCCACAAACCTGGCACTGATTGTCCACAATTTCACTGCAACCACAGATCTGCCGCAGATTTATCTCTGTGTGCAAAGTACCCCTAACAGGTGGGGAAAGACACAACAAATAACACTCCACAGCTTCTTCAGCAGGAACTTCTTAGCTGCAACAGAAGTGACTCCTCAGCTTCTATAGAGTCTGGCTCCTTCAAAGTGGACAGCATAGATATGAGCTATAGCCGGCATAGGGAGGAGTGTGGGACGGATATTTAGAGCAGAAGGTTGTGGCTGCAGCTGAGGTTACAACTACCTGTTAGACCACTGCAGGATAGAGTTGAACCTTAACCCCTTCAGTACCAGATGGAATTAAATACGCTCCAACTTAGGGTAAACAACGAGCGGGCACTAAAGCAGATCTGCAATCAATAATACACTGCGACCTGCTGATCCCAGATTTGCCAGATATCAAATCAGGTCGTGACACACTCATGACATTATTTCCAAAGTTACAGGCCAACTCAGAGGTGGTTGGTTTCACAGGGAAGGAGCATGTGTACCGCCCCGCGGGCTCAGCTGCGACCGCCGAGCCTCTCGGATCCGTGCTCGCACTGCGGGTGGTGGCTCGAGCCTCTCATGGACCCGGGGGTCACGTTGCTCTGCAAGGGAGTTGGCGCTACACGCGGGGATTTGGGTGTTTGGTTTGAAATGATAGTTCGTGACGCCACCCACGGGTTGTGGTGATTGTAGACACCACCGCTGCGGTGAAGGTATGGGGACCCCCGGGAGTGGTGTAGTAGCGCAGCTAGGTGTTGACCCCTCCGTGGGTAGGGGATGTTGGTCCTGGAATCATAGTACACTTTGTACACTCAGGGCAAACCAGCCCCTCTCTCCACAGTGGCAGGTGTACGTGGCCAACTCTCCGGGGATCAGGTCACGGTCCAGGTGGCCCATAGGCAGGTGGGGGTACACGTCCTGATGGGACACAAACACCTCTTTCTCCAAGCCGGGCTCAAACAGGAACCCCCACCCCCTGTCGGGGTCAAAGCGCCGTAACTGGCCCTCATACCGCACAAGGAAGGTGGCACACCTCAGGGTCTCCTTCTCCTTAATTGTGCGGGCCAGGACCTCGGCCCTCCTCTTCTCCCGGGCCTCAATTTCCCGGCCCAGCTGGCTCTGCTCCGCTCCCAATACGAGGCGTCTACGTGCCCCTCGAGTGCGCGGGTCAGGCCCAGCCGGAGTTCCCCCGTGCCAACTACGATCGGCACCTTCTTTTGGGAACCCCGCTGTGTCGTGGCCTGGGGTGCTGCCCTGCAGCGACAACCCTGTGCCGCCTCAGCCGAGGCCTGGGTGTGTGGAGTGGCCAGCTTTACCTGCCGGGCGGGCCTCTGGATATCCGGCACCTCCGTCTTGGCCGGGCGGACTGCCGGGGCTGGGACCTCTTCGGGTGCGGTTACTTCCGGGAATAGTGGGGCCTCTTCGGGAGCGGGCTTCCTCCGGGAACCCTCCTTCCACGGAAGCAGTACGGGTGCGGGCCGTGCATACGGTCGCCCGCGGGCTGCTTCTACGGGCAGGTCCTTTTGGGCAACTGGGACGGGCTCCACCGCCAGTGTCGGGGGCGGCAGACCTAGCGGGGAAGCGGCAGTGACCGATACGGGCAGCGGAGGGGGTGACAGGAGAATTGGGGGCAGACCGGTTCCCTCAGCCGCAGCGGCCGGTCCCTCAAGGACATAGGGGCGTGGATCGCTCGCCCTCTCCTCCAAATTCCCCCCCATGTCGCGTGCCCGCACGGCCGCGGCTATCTCTCCCATCTCGGCAGCCCATTGCTCCATCAGGTACCTCACCTGGACCTGCAGCCAGCAGCACATGAGGGTCGTCCGGGCCTCCACCCACGCCGATGTTCCGGGCGCGGGCTCCGGGAGCCACTCGGATCCGTGCTCGCACTGCGGGTGGTGACTCGAGCCTCTCACGGACCCAGGGGTCACGTCGCTCTGCAAGGGAGTTGGCGCTACACGTGGGGATTTGGGTGTTTGGTCTGAAATAATAGTTTGTGACACCACCCACGGGTTGTGGTGATTGTAGACACCACTGCTGCAGTGAAGGTATGGGGACCCTCCGTGGGTAGGGGATGTTGGTCCCGGAGTCCGGCGGGCCGGGGCCCGGGTGCAAGGTATAGTGTTGCGGTGCAGCGCGGCGCGGTGCCTGATGGCACTGGTGTACTCACTCTGACACAAGACACTGGAGTCACTAGTAAACCAAACAGAGTGATGAACGGGGCCCGCAGCCGGCTGCAGCTTTTCCCAGACTAGGTTATTGGTGTCCGCCTTTCTCCTGCACCTCTGTGTGTGAATCTTGACTTCTGTGCCTAGACTCCGGCAGTCCGCTCCCCGACGTGTATCTGTCGTAGGAGCCCGTTTGCCCGCAGACGTTGGCCCTTTGGATCTCTTGCCCTTGGCGGTGGCACTTATCCGGAATGGTTGGGCTGTTGCCTTCAATCGGGACTTAGGTGGAACCCCTGAGGTCCAGACCGCAATCAGTTAATTTGACTATGTTGGTGGTTTCTAGCCTAGTTCGGGGTCTGAGTACCCTGCCTGGTGCTCCGGTATCCAGTTGGCTCCCCGGTTCGGTTCCGGCGGGCCACTACCCTGTCCCGGTCCCTTACGGTTCCACCGGTCGTTTTCCCGGTCTCCTGCAGGCGGCCACTACCATCTGCCTCCTTGCCAGTGGCGACTGGGCTACGACCCAGGCACCTGGTAGTCTCTGGGCAGTCTGGATACAGGACTGCCCGTGCACTTGTCTGCTCTACACTCGAACTTGAACTTGACTCCTCCAGAGCCCGAGCTAGACTACTTGGGTTCCTGCCTCCAGGCCTGTGAACTCCTCGGTGGGTGGAGCCAACCACCTGGTTTCACCCCTCCTGGTGTGGAGATCAAACCTGGAGGGTGGTGACAAGGTTTTTAAGTTTGACTGATGTTACCTTACTGGGAGAGGGGTGTGGTGTTGTGTGTCTACCTGGGACGACCTGGATAGTCCAGGGCGTCACACATGCAATTCCAAACTGTTTGGCTGCAAGAACTGATCTGTACAAGCAATCTGATTGTGGACACAAGGTATAATGTATAAGTTTTGTTTGAAACGATTTAGCATAATTTCCAATTTATTCACTGGTGTTTATATGTATGAGTCCAGTGGACGGTCCCACTGGTGATTGACAGCTATCACTGCATGCAATAATTCAGGAAAGACGGTCAGTCAATGAATAGGACCGCCCACTGGACTCAAACATACAAACACCAAGGATATCTATGAATAAAAGTATTACTGAAATCTGTCTTACAAAAATGTCTATCAATCTGCTCAGCGCTTCCTGCCTTATAACATCCTGCCTCCAAAGCAGACCATTTTCAACATGACAGGTTGTCAAGGGTATGTCACAGGTGACAGACAAGCATATGGTTTTTGGCCATAGAAGGTCACAGCATATGGCTGCGCAGAATGCTCCCTCACTTTCCATTGTTCCTGCTGTCAGTATTCATTGGTATAGGTAGCTTTTCTGCTGGATTCATCTCTCCCCTTTTGCACCCAGCAGGAGCTCGACTTCCATCCAGTTGCTTATCATCAGCATTCTCTTGGTGCTTAAATAGTCCCATCTTCCCTGGACTGGTGCTGGTAATATTATTCAGTTCATTCTAGCTCTAGTTGTAAGCAGGTGGCTTGTACTCCTCTCTAGTATTGCTGCAGAAGCTTGCTGAACTCCTGCCTGTGTCATATGTGGATAAGTAGTTCATGCTTTTCCTCCTGTGTGTCCCCCTTGTGTCTTCCTTTAGCGTTTAGTGGGGTTGATGACTGAAGAGTTCATCCCACCTGCTCCCTATTTAGAGGAGGGATGAAGGGTCCTTCCTTCCTTGGACTGGTGCTGATGATATTTTCAGTTCATTCAAGCCCTGGGTGCAAACAGGTAGCCTGTCCTCCTCTGTGGTTTCATTGCTGAAAACTTTGCTGAACTTCTACCGGTCTCATCTGTGGATAAGCATTTCAATAATTTTCCTCCTGTGTGTCCTCCTTGTGTCTTCTATTGTGTATAGTGAGGTTGACAAAGAGCTCATCCCATTCTTTCCCTATTTAGGGCCCAGCACTAGGGATTCCTAGGGTCAGGTATCCGGCTTGGTGCATGTGTGGAACCTATCTAGGGTGGTGAGGGACCAGCACTAGGGATTCCTAGGGTTAGGTATCCGGCTCGGTGCATGTGTGGAACCTATCTAGGGTGGTGAGGGACCCCAAGGACCAGAACTAGGGATTCCTAAGGTCTGGTATCCGGCTCGGTGCATGTGTGGAACCTATCTAGGGTGGTGAGGGACCCCAGGGACCAGCACTAGATATTCCTAGGGTAAGGTATCCGGCTAGGCGCATAGGTGTGGAACCTATATAGGGTGGTGAGGGACACCTGCTACCAGCAGTAGCTTTGGTCAGGGGTCACCATCTTCCACTTCCCTAGACACAGGGTTTCCATTCCCTTCGCCACTCGCTTAGTACTTCCCTGTACCTAGTGTGACACAAGTTCTTTTTACAATACTGAACCTGTTCTATAACATATCAAAACATATAAAAATATGTTTATTGATCCCAGCAAAGAAAAAAAAATAACTAACCAAAGTGCGTATAAACATTTGAAAAAAATGTCCTTAGTTCTGGGGTCCTGATGGCATTCCATTTGGTGACTCGTATTGTTTCATGGTGTGATGTTTGCAGGTGGTGACCGGCAAATTGCCTCCATCTGTGATGATATTTCGGGTGCAGACACAAAGGTCTGGAGGCCTCTTTCCATCAATAAAGCTTGTTTCTTAATTACCATTGGCAAAAGGGAAAATATATTCTCCTAGGATGTGGCCTGTGCTTCACAATCTAAACACATACTAATCAGCATTTTCCAAAACGTCGTTGGCAGGTTCTCAAGTAGACCACTCGTTCTTTGGAGAAAGAAAGGTGCTCTTTTATTAGACGAAGAAGGCCAAGACAAAGATGCCAAGCGAGTCTGAGCCCTTCAAGAGATCTTCGTACCCTGAATCTATTCTTTCCTTTACTCCTAATCCCTTCACTTGGCTTTGACCGGTAACCTCACGGAAACATCGCTTAAGAACTGCCCATTGAGCTCTGCACTCCAATTGCCTCAGAGCCCAGTGGATATTCCTTCAGATGTCTAACAAGCAACTAACGCAAGGAAGGTTTAGAGAGACACAGAAATCAATACTGCGGCTTCCACTGGTCACGCTGAGGGATTAGCCATCCTCAGGAAAGGCACAGGCAGCTGAACAAGGGAATCATGACTTAGAATAGCCTCAGAGGTTTAAGGAAGTCACAGACAAGTGTACGCCTTTTACAACTTATACTCCGTCCCGTTACAAAACAAACCGGCTTCCTTTATATAGATATAGAAAGATTTTATTACGTGTTGGCATATATTCATATATGTGATTCCTTTGAAAGACCCATAAAATAAAAATCATTTTCAGTAAATACATTTTTTTTTAAAAAAATCCCATATATTATGCTTGTACAACAATCAAATGTTTTAATTAAAGGGTAACTAAACTTTAGAAATATTATAGGGACATGCTAGAAGTTTTGACCGGTGGGAGCCCATGCGTTGCTCTACTCTTGATTCGAGAATCACTGCTCTTGGCAATCTGTGGGGTTTAAGGACTTAGACCCCTATAAATATTTCTGACATATAGCTATGTGGTCACACGAATTAGCAAAAGGATCTGAAAGGTAAAAAAAAAAGTATTATTCATAAAAACCTGCTATGCATTTTGGAGTTTGCTTACCGCCTCCCTCAGGCCAACGCGTTTTGGAGTTGGACCAACTCTGAAACGTGAGGCAATCTTTATATTTTGACAAATCCAATGGGCAGTGCCACCTTAATCTTGCTTGTTCCTGTCTACTATGATCTCTTCTAAGAAATGGATCCATCCATTTGGCAGGCACGGCTGCAGCCCTAATTTGCCTCCTGCTCCACAGCAATGTACCTGATATTGCACGCAACCTCAGATCCTCACAAGATCTCCTTCTCTGCTCCTCTCTTATCTCCTCTTCCCACAATCGCGTACAAGATTTCTCCCGTGCCTCTCCCATACTCTGGAATGCTCTACCTCAGCACATCAGACTCTCACCTACCGTGGAAAGCTTCAAGAGGAACCTCAAGACCCACCTCTTCCAACAAGCCTACAACCTACAATAGCCCTCAGCCCAGTAGACCAGTGCTTAACCAGCTCTGTCCTCACCTATTGTACCATCACCCATTCCATGTAGACTGTAATAATAATAATAATAATAATAATAATACTCTGGGACAACCATCTCTGGTTAGTGGCTCTCATTCAGCCTCCATTTTTGTGTATCTGCAGTTTACACTATGGAGTGATCATTGTATTTACTCCTGACGTGGCCTATAACAAGTTTGTTTCAAAGCTTCCCGATAAACCAAAAAACGTATTCCCTACTATTCAATAATTTACATCTATCCATTTATGTACTCTACTATCTGAAAAATGACTAAAAAACTGATTATCTGTAACGCTAGGTACGGGACAGTACCAAGCGAACGGTGGAAGGGAAGGGAGACCCTGTGTTTAGGGAAAGGGAAGATGGCGACCTCTGACCAAACCTATTGCTGGCCCCTGGATTCCCTCACCATCCTAGATAGGTTCTGCAACTATGCGCCGAGCTGGATACGTGACCCTGGGTATCCCTAGTGCTGGTCCCTGTGGTCCTTCACCACCCTAAACAGGTCCACACCTATGCGCCGAGCCAGATACCTGACCCTAGTTATCTCTAGTGCTGGGCCCTTTTTAGGGAACGGATGAGATGAGCTCTTCGTCAACCCCACTAAACACTAAAGAAGACACAAGGAGGACACACAGGGGGAAAAGCACGAACTACTTATCTACAGATGACACAGGTAGAAGATCAGCAAAGTTTTCAGCAACGATACCACAGTGGAGCACAAGCCACCTGCTCGCAACCAAGGCTTGAATGAACCGAAAAATATCACCAGCACCAGTCCAAGGAAGGAAGAGGTATTTAAGCACCAACATAATACTGATGATCAGCAACTGGAAAAAAAGCGAGCTCCTGCTGGGTCCAAAAGCGGGAGAGATGAATCCAGCAGGAAAGCTACTTATACTACTGAATACTGACAGCAGGAACAAACGAAAGTCAGGGAGCATTCTGCGCAACCAGACGCTGTGACCTTCTATGGCCAGAAACCACATGAGTGTCTGTCACCCGTGACACATCCGTGACATTACCCAAAACTTTCAGGTTTATGAAAAGAAAGACAAAAGTAATCAGCATTGCAAAGGGTTACTAGTACAGTAGGAAAAAGAGGAACACAAAAGTTCCTTCATTCTAGTTATCCAAACTGATCAACCAATATCCTAGCAATATTGTCATTTACTTAGCTGGGACCTCCCTTCCCTAACTATTAGGGAATGGGTTTTTGAAAAGGAGTTTTTCTGTTCCTGACATGGTCTGCAAGAGTTTTTGAAGTTTCTTTTCCTGTAGCTTTCTTTGACAGTGCCTACTTTGGAGCGAATTCCATCAGGATCCGCAACAAAGACGTAATGTGCACTTGTTCTTTTTTTTCAACAGGTGTTTATCGAAACCTCTTCAGGGAAATAACATGCTCAAAAACTTGTCATATGAAATATTATTTTAGGAAAACCTCTACTCGCAGGGGGTTGGACTCGATGGCCCTTGACGTCCCTTCCAACTCTACCATTCTATGATAATTCGAAGAGTTTTCCAAGTGTTTTTCAAGTGGGTTCTGAGAAAGTTTTAAAGAGAACCTGCTAAAAAAATGTAAACTCTTCAATAAACTGAGTGTGAACATAGCCTTATAGTATATACAGATATATACAGACCCTATAGAGTTTGATTATAGATGACATCACCAGTTAGGTAGTGTGGTTGGGTATAGAATTTGGCACAGAGACAACGCAATAATCAAGCCAAAAAATTAATGCATACCTATCATTTCAGGTAATTTTACATAATAAGCTGTCATGTGTTTACATGAGGGATATAACTATTATAAGACTTGTGTCTTGCATTAATCTCCAGTTTTCCCCTCTGTAGTCTATTTCTCTAATATTCTATAGCTTCTGCTATAATGTACCTCATACACAGACACACAGACATGGGGGATGCCTGTTCTCTTGTGTCAGTAACCAAATGGCAGTCATTATACAGTAGTACAGAGCTGTGTAAGTGTGAATCCAGCACTGAGCCGAGATAAACATTTACTAAAAATCATAGCTGTGTGTTTCTGTATGCCTGTTTTCTCACTCTCTCTCCTTGTTTCTGTATGCCTGTTTTCTCACTCTCTCACCCTGTTTCTGTATGCCTGTTTTCTCACTCTCTCACCCTGTTTCTGTATGCCTGTTTTCTCACTCTCTCTCCTTGTTTCTGTATGCCTGTTTTCTCACTCTCTCTCCCTGTTTCTGTATGCCTGTTTTCTCACTCTCTCACCCTGTTTCTGTATGCCTGTTTTCTCACTCTCTCACCCTGTTTCTGTATGCCTGTTTTCTCACTCTCTCTCCTTGTTTCTCTATGCTTGTTTTCTCACTCTCTCTCCTTGTTTCTCTATGCTTGTTTTGTCACTCTCTCTCCTTGTTTCTCTATGCTTGTTTTCTCACTCTCTCTCCTTGTTTCTCTATGCTTATTTTCTCACTCTCTCTCTCTCCTTGTTTCTCTATGCTTGTTTTTTCACTCTCTCTCCTTGTTTCTGTATGTTTGTTTTCTCACTCTCTCTCCTTGTTTCTGTATGTTTGTTTTCTCACTCTCTCTCCTTCTTTTTGTATGCCTTTTTTTCTCACTCTCTCACTGTTTCTGTATGTCTGTTTTCTCACTCTCCCTCCCTGTTTATCTATGCCTGTTTTTTCACTCTCTCTCCCTGTTTCTGTATGCCTGTTTTATCACTCTCTCCCTGTTTCTGTATGCCTGTTTTCTCACTCTATCCCTGTTTCTGTATGCCTGTTTTCTCTCTCTCCCTGTATGCCTGTTTTCTCACTCTCTCCTTGTTTCTGTATGCCTGTTTTCTCACTTTCTTCCTCATTTTCCCTCTCTTCTTCAAAGACCTCAACAGACAGCTATAATCTGATCGCTCACTGAGCTGGCAGTCCATGTTGTCTTAAGCAAGATGAGTTTTAGCTATTCTTCAGAGTGAATGGTGATGTGGCGCCCCTGAGGCTTCCGTCGCCACAGGAACATTGCCCCCCATCCAGCGGTGTGATGTCCCATTCTGGGTAAGGAAAGGAGTGAACGCCGGTCCCCAGGCAAATCTACACTACACCCATTGTTAGGTACACACTGGGACCAGGGACAGTGGCAGAAACCCTCCCATGCTGCATGCTGGGAGGGGCCGTAAGACCCATCCCTGCTCCTATAGGGTAGACCCTAGCAACTGGGGAGGTGGGAGGAGCCACCAGAGAGCAGACAAGGAAAGGAAGGTCAAGTTTAGTCAGATAGAGAGAGAGGGAGGAAGGAGGAGGAGGTCTGCGGGAGGCAGACGAGAAGGAGGAGCAGAAAGAAAGCTCTAGTCAGACAGGAGCTAAGAGAAGAAAGAGACGCTTCCTGGTGACGATCCTGGGACTCAGAGGGTCCAGGTGACACCAAGCAGGGAACGAAGGGATTCCAGGGCCACGGATAGCTTTTGAGCTGTGGTGGCCTGTTCCACAAGAACATCGGTGGAGGGATCAAGCTGCAACAGGGGACAGTCCCTAGAAACAGAAGGAGTGAAAAATCATCTCTAACAGTAAAAACCGAGGCCCAGGGAAAGTTGCAAACTCCCCGGGCCACAGCCCACAGCAGAACCTCTAGAAAGGGGGCAATCAACCGACAGGCGAGCTCCCAGCCTGGAGGCTGTAGTGGAGGCCGAGCAGGTTAATCCTAAAAGAGCTAGGCTTAAGGAGACAGCTGAAGACAGAGACACTTTAGAGAGAAGGGTACCGGCTTTCATTCCAGAAATTACCCTGGATCGGCGGAGGTCCCTGACAGTGGGTCTCAGCAGTTCGGAGGCACCAGTGTGCTTGAGCCCAGGAAGTGTGAGTAAAGATCTTGGAATTGCACCCTCTGGTGTTGTCTCAGTTATTGTCGCCTGCATAGACTTCCATCACACCATAGACTCTCACGAGCACCAACAGTGTCCCCGGGGCACCGCTCCACCTGTGGGGAGCAGTACCATCATTGCTGCCATTCCATCACCCCGGAGGCCTCCTACAGCAGCGGCGGCTTAATAGCCGCATACCACAGGTGGCGTCACGAACACAAACGTTATTCATCAGCCATATATAACTGACACCCACCAGGGCCGCGGAGTCGGGCCCCGCCACCACTGACGACCCCCGGACTAGTCCGGCCCGGCACCGGGTGTCCCATAGCCCTGGGGTGGGCGAGTCAGTGAAATCAGGATGCAGAAAGGAGACTCATAAGTGAAGAAGCAGGTTATTCAGATATATGATTATAATATAATTCAAAATTTGAGAGTGTTCTGGAAATAAAACGTAAGGCACAATAGAGTCTTATCCAGGTAGGATCAGGTAAATAGGGTGTACGAGTTGCTCACCTTATAGTATAAAGCCGGAACCTCACCCCTGGTGTGGGTAGAGGCAGGCATGATTTTGGTTAGGGGGGAGGTGACACCAAGAGGGGGCTGGGGGCTAGTGGATTGTTGGGGTTTATATAGGTCAGTCTGGGGGTGGAGGATCACTTTCGCCTGTGCTCCCCTGGGATAGTCGAGCCCACCCTCCTTACTGAGTGGTAGCAGGGTTATGGTGGCTGTTGGCGGTTAAGGTGGGTCTTCGAAGTTGGTGTAAATCGTTAGTGGGGGTTCATGGAGATATGGATCGCTTTAATTTGCCGGTTTTGGTTGGTGATCTGGTGATGTGGGGGACCGGTGGCAATGGAATACCGGGTTCCCTTGTTTTGTAGTTATCCCTTCCCCTCTTTTCTATCGGTGCTCCCGAGCTGGTGGTTACGGCTTGGAGTAAGTGTGGTTCAGGAGGAAGGTTATTATTATTTTTTTATCACCAGATTTATAAGTTTCGATGACCCCATTCAATTTAAGTTATTGTCTGATGTTTATATGTTAAATAAAAGGCTGCTGTGGCCATTTCATCCAATCCTGTTGCCTATGTTTTATTTCATAGCTGTTAGGGGTAGGGGGGGGGCAAAAGAAAAGGTGAAATGGTTGGGTCACCGGAACTCACCTATACCAAGGTCAAGTGTTTGTGTGAAATGCAACCTCAATATTAGCCTATCTACCAGCTGCTGCAAGCCCACCAATGGTTAATAGCAGAATGAAGACTGGAATAGTGGGATATCGGCACTGCTGACTATCCCAGTAATCAGTGGTTGTCCTGAAGAGGTCAGTAGACTTTGAAATGCGTAGACAATAAACCACCTTGAATTATCTTCTATCTCGTGGACTGGTTACTGGAATCGTCAGCAGCACAGATATCCTGATATTTCAAAGTTTCTTATATCGACTGTACCATTATTTAACTTATTTTGCTTAACTGACACTGAAAATTATCCACTTTTGGGTCTTACTGGTAAAACAGGATAAATATTAAAGGGGTTTTCCGGCCTCAACAGGTCACATAGAAGGATTAAAAATAGCAAAATCAGGCATACTCACCTGCTGTCGCTCCTGTGCATAACAATGTAAGCTAGCCCCGGGAGACTTGGCGCTGACATAACTGGAACGGCGTACACGAGCACCAGAGGTGAGTACAGGTTGTCTTTATTTTAACATGGGAGATCACAGTAACTGAGAAAGGGTTGTCCAAGTAATAGACAACCCAAGTAATAACTTGATAAGCCCATATATGCTGTCATGACCTTCGAAATTGTTCCAGAAAATGAAGTATTTCTCCCAGAAAATTATTGCAATAATACATGTTTTGTTATACATGTTTTTTTTTTCCTTTGTGTGTATTAAACTACACAAAAAAACTGAGAAAAAATGGCAAATTGGACACAATTTCCCACAAAATTGGGGTAGACAAAATTGTTGGCACCCTTAACTTAATATTTGGTTGCACGACCTTTGGAATAAAAAACTGCAATCAATCGCTTGCCACCACATTGTCAACCAAAACTCTTTGACAATCTTCAGATTTCATGATGTTTTGCACACAGTCAAGGCCCCCAGTGCCAGAGGCAGCAACACAACCCCAAAACATCTTAAAACCTCCACCACTTTTGACTGTAGGTACTGAGATCTTTTCTTTGTAGGTCTTATTCTGTTTTCGGTAAATGCTGCCATGGGTTGTAAACTTCTTGATTATGTTGCACACTGTGGACAAAGGAACATCAAGATCTCTGGAGATGGACTTGTAAACATGAGATTGTCACATCTGCAAGGAGTTTGTATGTTCTCCCCGTGTTTATGTAGGTTTCCTCTGGGTTCTCTGGTTTCACACATTGCAAAGATATACTGATAGGGAATTTAAATTATGAGCCCCAATGGGGACAGTGTTGCTAATGGAATTAATATTGTTAAATTGTTGATATTATTATTGATGAATTTCAACAATTTTGGTTCTCAAGTCCTCAGACAGTTCTCTTCTCTTTCTGTTCTAAATGCTCAGTGTGGCACACAGACACACAATGCAAAGATTGCGTTAATTTCTCCCCTTTTTATCTCGTTTCAGGTGAGGTTTTCATATTGCCCACACCTGTTACTTGCCACATGTTAGTTGGAACAAGCATCACATGATTGAAACAAAGTTGTCTACCCACAATTTTGGAAAGATGGCAACAATTTGGGGGGTTTGTGTGAAATTATGTTCAATTTCCTTTTTTCCAGTTTTTTTTGTGTTGTTGCATTACACACAAAGGAAATAAACGTGTGTGACAAAGCATGTGTAATTGCAATAATTTCATGGGAGAAATACTTTATTTTTTAAACAATTTAAAGGGTGCCACCACTTTTAGCCATGACTGTATGTGATATATGTTAAACAAAAGCGATATTATTAAAGGGGTAGTTCACTAGTTAGCATTACTGGCCATATTGATATACTGTTGAGAAACAGGGATTCTCTCAAATACCTTGTGTTGGCAATAGTGCCTGTGAGCACTGGAGCGTGACTCCAGTGCTCCGTGACCTCCGATGTCCAGTTGTTGAGGGGGGCCATTGGATCAAATACTTAATTAACCTTGAGCCATAGGGGATTGTGGGAAATCACTTATGAAATTATTATGATTAAAAATGATTATTTCACCTTACATAGTCAGTTCAGATATATCATCATGTAATACACATTAAAGATGGCTGCCATTTCCTGTTCTCCACACTCTGCTTTGGTTTGCAAACAATGTCCAGATGGAAGAAGAATCACCATATAAGGGAAAAGACCCACTAGCCAACCTAGAGGACCACCCCACTAATGACTTCATGGAACAACCCTATTGATGACCTCATGTATCCAACCACGATGACGCCCACCAATCAGCCCATGGACTAGCCCACTGATGAACCCACTGACCAATGAACACATCTGAGCATGCCCACTGTAGAGCCGACCATGCCCCTTTTCCTAGTTTATATAGGTCCATGTTCTTGGAATAAATCTCTCTCTCTTGGTGCCATACTTTGATCAAGGAGAGATTTCACATCTGACCTTTTGTCTAGTGTTGGATTATTTCATGCATACACTTGATCCACTATAATTAGGTCAGGAGCAGGCAACTCATGAACATTTCTAAGAGTTCATCCCAACACGGTGATGTCAGGTCAACTTCCAGTTGACCTGACATCACCAAGGCCAGCCCCAGTCTCCGTGAATGACTGGGCAGTTGGCAGCGGTCACCGCTCTTCACAGCCCAGTGTCCCGGCCCAGCATCTTCCTGCTCTCTTCGCGGCAGCTCGCCGCAAGCAGGAACGACGCTGAGCTGTAATGAGCGGTGAAATGCGGCTCACAGCTCAGTCACTCAAGGAGACTGGGGCTGGCCCCGGTGATGTCAGGTCAACTGGTCATTGACGTGACATCACTGGACATCAGAGGTCATGGAGCACAGGGGTCACGCAATGGGGATCAGCGGACCACAATAGCGTCGTTCACAGGCACTTTTGTCAACACAAGGTATTTGAGAGAAGTCTTGTTTCTCAACGTTATATTGATGTGGCTTGGAAAGCTAAGTAGTGAACCACCCCTTTAAGCCATCCCATACTTTTTGTATACTTAATGATATACGATTGTTATGCCGGCGTCACACGGAACGATCACTCGTGCGATCGCACGAGCGATCGTACCCGCCCTCATCGTTTGTGCGACACGGGCAATTTGTTGCCCGTGTCGCACAAACTCGTTTACCCTCGTCACACCTACTTACTATCCAAACGACCTCGCTGTGGGCGGCGAACATCTTCTTCCTGAAGGGGGAGGGACGTTCGGCGTCACAGCGACGTCACACTGCGGCTGGCCAATAGAAGCGGAGGGGCGGAGATGAGTGGGACGTAACATCCCTCCCACCTCCTTCCTTCCGCATTGCTGGCGGGACGTAGGTAAGCTGTGTTCGTCGTTCCCGTGGTGTCACATGGAGTGACGTTTGCTGCCACGGGAACTGAAGGAGGACCGACTTTTTGAAAATGAATGACGTGTCAACGAGCAACTATAAGGAGGGTATTTTTGCTCGTTAACAGTCGTTCCGAGGTGTCACACGGTACGATATGTCTGACGATGCCGGATGTGCGTCAATAACGACGCGACCCCGACGACATATTGCCCGATATATCGTACCGTGTGACGCCGGCATTATTCTCATTATATGGGAGTCATTGGTGCTATGGAAATTTATATTAAACATTACATGAAGCTGCTTATCGGAGCAATTTAATGGAGAATGTTCCTGTGTCAGTCCATGGTTTCCTACAACCAGCCGGCAGTGAATATGCTAGATAGAAGCCAGGCTTAAAAAGCTCCTTCCCTCCCTGTGCTGAGCAGCCTGACCCTTCTGCCAGAAGCGCTCATAAATCTGCCTCACCTGATAGGCGATGGGATTTTTAGGATCTCTCAGGGTGCTCCCAGCCAGCACTTCTCTGAACTCTGTGCCACAATAAATAACACTACCTGCAATATGTCTCCGGGAGTGTGTCAGCAGCGGCTGTTCTGCCATGAATTCTTATTCTTCTTTGCCCTGGAAGATAGATTCCAGATACAGCACACTGCTGATCTCGGTGTCAGCTCTCTTTACCCCTTTGCCCCAATGGAATGACAGGGGCCACAAATAAAATGATATAAAAAAGAAGCGACACATAAAAATAGCTTCGGAGAAAATGAATGGAATAATACATGAGATGGAATGGAAAAATTATAGGTAGGAAATATGAAAAGAGATGAGATAAGCAAATAAATGGGCAGAAAAAAAAGATAAATGAAATAAGAAAGCTTTAAAAAATAGAAATATTAATAGTTTATTTTTAAATAATTACCAAAATGCAAAGTGAAGGAACAAAATAGAAATATATGTCAATATTTCGTGTGACCATCCCTCGCGTACAAAACATCAGTTTTAGGTATACTTGCACAATGTCAGGGATTTTGTAGGAATATAGACTGGTGTATGAGTAACTAATTATACCAAAAAGGTGATAATGATCATCATTTTCATATTTAGGTTGAAACACAGCCATTGACTAAAACAGAAAGAGCTGTCTTCGGAGGCATAAAACTGGGTGAGGAACAGACAAACTTTGCTACAAAGGTGAGGTTGTGGAAGACAGTTTCATGTCACAGGTCATCCACCATGGCAAAAGTGAGCACAACAACAAGACACAAGGTAGTTATTCTGCATCAGCAAGGTCTCTTCCAGGATAAGATATTTTACCATATTTTTCGGACTATAAGACGCATTTTTTTTCCCCAAAAATTTTGGGGGAAAGTGGGGGTGTGTGTCTTATAGTCCGATGGCTACGGAGAAGGGGGGTGCAGTGGTGGTGGAGCGGGTCATCAGAGGATGGAGCAGGCTGTTGCAGCGCCTACCGTGACCACGTTGGCTCGCCAATTAGCCTCATTTCATATGCATTGCATCCCAACGCCCATCCTCTCTCAGCCCTGAAGCCGGCGCTGAGAGGTGGGCGGGATGATGGGCGGGGGGTGCGCGCATGATTAACAGCCAGCCTGCATGATCACCCCTGGCTCCTACAGCCTCAAGTGAACATGTGTGGCTATATTCCCTGCCTCCTGCGTATGATCATCAGCGCGGGGGGCAGTGAATGAGTATACCCACCAGTCACCGTTCCCTGCAGCATCACAATGACCTCCTGTCTGCCTGATGTGTGTGGAGAGCCATGCGCACAGCAATGACGTCATCGATGTGCGCACGGCTCCACACAGGTCAGCGGCACTGTTGCTGGCACAGACATGAAGACGAGCGATGCTGCGTGGAGTGAGGAAAGGTGAGTATAAACGTTTATGTTTTTATGTGTGCCACAAGATGCAGACCATATACCAGCATGAGGGCTATACCAGGATGTGGGACATATATACAGGGATGGGGATAATATACAAGGCAGGAGGAGGTACCTTAGTAGAGAATTTGGGGACATTACCCCCATAACAGTGTCAGCAGCAGATCCTTGCCCCATAACAGTGTGTCATCACAACATTTTTTGCTTAAAATTTTATTTTCCTATTTTCCTCCTCTAAAACCAGGGTGCGTCTTATGGTCCGGTGCGTCTTATAGTCCGAAAAATACTGTATGTAGTAAAACTCAAATGACAAAGGAGGGGGCGTGGATGGTGTCTTATCTGATGGTAACAGAATTAAATTAGGTGCACTAACCTGGTGCAGTTGTGTTACAGACACAACCACTATAACCACGTGTTGAGGAAGGCTGCTGCAGAACCCATAGCGTTGGAGGAGATGGAAGAAAAGGGTTAATCCCTCCTGCCTGAAGAAGATCAATGGGGATTAGGATATTTGATTTTATTGTTCAACGCATTTCGGAGTCGTATGACTTCTTCTTCAGGAACAAAAATCAATAACGTAATGTAAAAGATTTATTAAGAGATTGGAGTTTCAGGTAGTTATACTGCATCAGCAAGGTCTCTCACAGGCACAAATTTCACAGGAGACTGGGGCTTCAACATGTGCTTTGTTGAAGAAGCACCAAGAAATGGGCAACTTTGAAGACCATAGATGTAGTGGTTGGCCAAAGGACCTTAGCGTAGCAGATAAAAGACACATAATGCTTACTTCTCTTCTAAATCGGTAGATATTCAGCAGTGGTATCAGCTCAGAATGGGCAGCAAACATCCAGACCCAACTATACCCATCTATTGTCTGGACAGAAGTGCAGCTAAAAATAACCCATACCTTCAACATGGAAACAAGGCCAAGTGACTCAACTATGCACGAAAACATATGAACTCGACTGCAGAAAAATGGCAGCAAGTGGTCTCGGAAATATTTGGCTGTAAAAATAGACAATTTGTTTGGAGAATTGCTGGAGAGCGGCACAATAAAGAATGTCTCCAGGAACAGTGAATCGCGGTGAAGGCTATGGGCAAGATTGAGGCTGCATTTCAGAAAATAGAGATGGGAATTTGTTGAGAATTAATAGTGTCCTCAATGCTAAGAAATAAAATCAGATATTATCCATCATGCAATACCATCAGAGAGGCATCTGATTGGCTCCAAATTTATTCTCATCTCAAAACCCCAAACATCTAGCCAATATTATTAAGAATGAGAGTCCTCGAGGTGATGATGATCACCTAATAATGTCCTAATAGAGCTCTGATCTCATCATCATTCAGTTTATCATGAAGAGATAGAAGGAATGGCACAAGCCTCATACACAGAAGATCTGGGGTTGGTTCTCCAGGATGTTTAGGAACAACCTCCCTGAGAAGTTCCTTCAAAAACTGCATACAAGTGACTGAGAAGAACTGAGGCTGTTTTGAAGGCAAAGAATGGTCACCAATATTGATTTGATTGAAGCCCGCTTTACACGCTGCAATGTATCTTACAATGTGTCGGCGGGGTCACGTCGTAAGTGACGCACATCCGGCATCGTAAGGTACATTGCAGTGTGTAACAGCTATGTGCGATTGCGATTGAACGGTAAAACGTTCATCGCACGCACGTCGTTCATTCCTCATGAATTGAACGTCAGATTGTTCATCGTACCTGGGGTAGCGCACATCGCATTGTGTGACACCCCGGGAACGATGAACAGATTTTACCTGCGTCCTGCGGCTCCTGGCCGGTAATGCGGAAGGAAGGAGGTGGGCGGGATGTTTACGTCCCACTCAGCCCCGCCCCTCCGCTTCTATTGGCCGGCTGCCGCGTGACGTCGCTGTGACGCTGAACGTCCCTCCCGCTCCAGGAAGTGGACGTTCACCGCCCACAGCGAAGTCGTATGGACGGGTAAGTACGTGTGACGGGGGTTACTCGTATGTGCGGCACATTCGGTGGGGGCGGTTACGATCGCATACGATATCGTATGCTGGATCGTAAGATGTAAAGCAGGCTTTACATTTCTCTTTTGTTCATTCACTTTACATTTTGTTAACAAAAATAAATTATTAAAGCACCACTCCACAGTTTTGGGGTTTTTTTAGTGCTGGAGTCCCCTGACCAATGTCATATGCTCACCTTCCAGTTGTTCATCTTTTACCGACGCCACACTAGCGCCATCTTGTGACTGTAACTTCTGACTAGCCAGAAGTTACATCACAAGCGCATAATGCATTTCTATGAGAGCCAGAATGAGGCCAAAATGAGGCTCTCATAGACCTGTATTGAGTTGTGAACTCTGGCTTCATGAAATACTGGATCTGTTGGCAGGTCACAAATCACCAGAGACCGACCAAAGCGGCAGAGATAGAAGATGAAGCTGCTGGAAGGTGAGTATAAGACCGGGGTAGGGAACTTATATTTAAAGCATAACTCCAGTGCTGCAATAAAAAACAACACTGGAGCGGTGCTTTAACACTGAAAACCTTCTTACTGTGCAACATCTTTTTCATACCTACCTAAATCTATTGCACAATATTGTAGATATGACAGATATAATAGATAGCACATGTTAAATATGAAACAGATAAAAGATATACACATTGATAGATAATCAATGCGCTGATTCAGTGAAAAAAGGATTTACACAATGCGATCTATCGTGCGATCGCATGTGCAATTGCACCCGCCCCCGTCGTTTGTGCGTCACGGGCAAATCGTTGCCTGTGTCACACAAAGTCGTTAACGCGCCGTCACAAGTGCTTACCTGCCCTGCGACCTTGCTGTGGGCGGCGAAAATCCTCTTCCTGAAAGGGGAGGGACGTTCGGCATCACAGCGACGTCACACAGCTGCCAGCCAATAGAAGCGGAGGGGCGGAGATGAGTGGGAAGTAAACATCCCGCCCACCTCCTGCCTTCCGCATTGCCGGCGGGTGCCGCGGGACGCAGGTAAGCTGAATTCATTGTTCCTGGGGTGTCACACGGAGCAATGTGTGCTATCCTGGGTACGATGAACAACCGGCGCCATGTAAAATAAACAATATTTTAAAACCGAACGACGAGTGCACGACTCACGATTTGTGAGCGATACTGCGTCGCTCAGAGGTGTTACACGAGACGACGTCGTGAACGATGCCGGATGTGCGTCACAAAAACCGTGACCCCGACGATGCCTCGCACGATAGATCGTCTCGTGTAAAGCCCCCTTAAGATGTGGTCACAATTATGAACCATTAAAAGTTAATTTTTGTCTTTTGGGCTTTTCACTGATTAACAGAGTGGTGCGCTGCCTTTTTTTCTATGAATTTTTATTGTATTTTATGAGTTTTTGGTCCCCGATAGAGATGAGCGAACCCGAGGTTTGGTGTTTGCCCCAAACACTGACTTTACAAAAAAAAACCAGAGTTCAGATTCAGAGTTGTGGTGCTTTAAGTATGAACACCACTCATGCGAGCATCGCTGTGCTTGGGTACGCTCGGTGCTCAGCCCAGTGCGAGCCGCTTGCAGTGTTTGACTGGCTCGCATGATCGGATGTATTGTGTACCAAACAAAAAAAAATGGAAAAACCCCGACCACCCGTCCCCGGAAGTGATCTGTTTATGTCTGGCTGCATGTGAACGGAGACCCGAGCTACCCAATTAGTGACTTCCATTGAAGTTTAAATCAAGTCCGGGTCCCAAATTATACTTTATCTAAAGTCTGGCTGAACCCGCCGAACCGAACGTCCACGAGTCCGCTCATCACTAGACCCTGATTTAAAGGCCTGCACCCAAGGTATAACAGAGCCCTAAGCAGGGCCATGGTTTAAAAGTGGAGCAAGCCTCTCAGTGTTTGGGGTCAGTAGTTTAAGGGGAGGTAATTTAGATAGGAGTGGTTAGGAGTTTATAGGGGAATATATAAGGTGAGGGAGGAAGAAGGGGTTGCAATCGGCACGTAGGCACCACTGCTGAAGATCCCGCCCTCCCTCCCTGATGAACGGGGGTGTACATAGGTTAAGATAAAAAATAAATAAAAAAATGGAGGGGGTGAAATGTTACCGGGTCTTTTTGGCATGACGGGGGAGAGGAGGTTCTTGGAGTTGGTGGCAAAAATTGTGATTAGGAAGTGGTACATCTGGTGAATGTAACCTCTCATTTTGGATCCGATCTTGGTTAAATTGCCTGGTGGATTTGGGGCTCTTCAGGGCGGGGTCCCTGGGAGCCGGTGATGTTGGTAATGTTTTCTGGCGATAGTGGTGCCTCCGAGACTGGTTGCGGCTGGGGGCAATGCTGGATGGTTTCCAGTTATTAATGGTTTCCGCCTCACCTTTCATGTTAATTTATTGTGTTTTGTTATAATGAAGGCCGATTTGGCCATATTTAATCCAAAATGCTTGTCGTTTATGGGTGGGGATCCGGGGAATGGGTGTTGGTGGAAATGTAAAGCCTATCATACACGGCGAGTAATACGGAGCGAGTGGAATGCGATTCCACTCGGACCAATATAACTCTATGGGCCAGCTCCCATGAGTGATTATTTTCTCAGAACTAATCAGACTGAGAAAACAGTCACAGCATGCTGCGAGTGTAATGCGATCCTATTTCACTCGCACCCATACAAGTCTATAGGGCGAGAGAAACCTCACACAGCACTCGCATTACACCGGTGTAACGCGAGTGCACTGCGAGAATCGTACCAGCTGGCAACGGAGGAGATTGGGAGATAAATCTCTCCCCTGCGCAGCGCCGGCCCTCCCCTCCATAGCGCCGACCCTCCCCTCTGCATCGTCGGCCCTCTCCTCCCCAGCATCGGCCCTCCCCTACGCACCTGTAGTCTAACTGCACGATTGGACCACAGTCGCATGACACTCGGCTCCCGCTGTGCTGCTAGTGTAAGCCGAGTGTCATGCGAGGAATCGCACATAACACCGTGTGGCCTCAGCCCGAGGGTGTGGTTGGAGGTACAATGGGAAGCCTCTACAATACTGGAAGTCAAGATTCATAGGGACGAGAGAGGGAAAAGAGAAGAGTGAAAAGAGAAAAGAGCCAGCGATGCTAACAATCAATTGTCTTTGGAAGCAAACCACTGCAAAAATTAGATAAAGGGCAATGGGAATATAACAAAAAAAAGGGGGGGTTAACAGCTCACCTGTCATCCACTGCTGAGTGAAGTCAGTCGGGTGCTCAGAGTCCCCCGGCCAGTCCACGCCGGTATAATGCAGGAGAAAAAAGAGTAGTAGACTCGGCACAATTTCCTTAAAAATATCTTAAGTCCTTTATTGGTATACTTTAAAAATCAGCCAAAACGCATGTACAAGGATGTATTACAGGAAAAATCTTAACGCGTTTCGGACATGGTAATAAAAGCAAGTGAGTCCTTAATCATAAGTTGGGAATATAACACCTTAATAAGTGTCACTAGAGATATACACATCTGCACACAAATAAAATAATAAACTGTAAACTAAATTTACATGGCATCTGCTAAAAAATTGAAACCATTCCTCCACCCACAAAACAATTATTATTTAATTAATAAAATCAGCCGAAGCCCTGCGGTGTGCGCCACTTCCTGTCATCACCAAGATGCAATTTGCAGTCTCCGGGGCAAATTAAAGTGATAGCAGGAGCTCTGGTGAGGGTGATCATTAACAAGCCACACATAGGCAACGTCCCACTGTACCTACAGTACTCCGTCTTATGGAGGTGGCTTGTGCCATAAAGCAGAGTGAAACTGGAGGTGATTTACAAGGTCGCTGACAGATGCGAGTATTGATCGGGTATTAAAGTGTCTTGTGATTAATACAGCCTTCTAAGTAATTAGTGCGGAGGATCTCTTATAACTCACCGGGTTTAAATAATGTATCTGTGAACACAGAAGCACCTTGTCAATCACGCTGGCTGCAGCCAAACATCATATCACCTGATAACTCATTTGGAAACTGGGCTCCATGCCTGCCGAATACCTTTTCACAAACAGCAGCTCTCTCTTTCTAATTGCCTTGGGTGACCTAAATTTAGAGCCCGGCCATCAGCAGGGGTGGAATGCCAGAGGGAGAATTAGAGCCGGAGACTTTGATAGAGGCCATGAGAAGAGGGATGAGATTCCTGGTGGAGGAAGATGCGGGGAGACAATGGTACAAACACAGCAAAAAAACACATCTTCCTGAATCTGAGGTTAACCGGCTCTGATCTAAGGGCGAGGAATGAATTTTCTCTGCCGGGGAAGTTACCGCTTTTCAACAATTCTAAATATGTTTATTCAAAATATGCTTTAAAAAAAGGCCTTGGAATATGAATAAGGCGCCAGGCTGTAATACTATTATTAATCATACCTGTCCTTCCTCTTTCCATTAATCAAAAACATCATATTTGCTGAAGGTTCACAGAAAAAAAAAGCAAAATTCCATTTCACCAATTGGATATTTTCTTGACTTCTTAAATGGTTAAACCTCCAATTGATCTCTCATTAATTATTTTACTCACATATAGTGCTATTAATTTCACAGCAGTTTGCCTATGTGATCATCCTCACAATCAAAATTTCCCATCATTTAGGTCTTTGGAGTGTGGGAGGAAACCGGAGAACCCAGAAGAAACCCCCGCAAACATGAGAAGAAGAAACAAACGCTATGGTGGGATTTCAACCCAGGACCCCAGAGCTACAACACTGCAGTATTATGCCGGTGTCACACGGTACGATCTATCGTGCGATCGCACGAGCGATCGTACCCGCCCCCATCGTTTGTGCGTCATGGGCAATTAGTTGCCCGTGGCACACAAAGTCGTTAAACCCCCGTCACATGCACTTACCACCTGGACGACCTCACTGTCGGCGACAAACATGCTCTTCCTGAAGGGGGAGGGACGTTCGGCGTCACAGCGATGTCACACAGCCGCCGGCCAATAGTAGCGGAGGGGCGGTGATGAGCGGGACATAACATCCCGCCCACCTCCTTCCTTCCTTGTTGCCAGCGGGACGCAGGTAAGCTGTGTTCGTCGTTCCCGGGGTGTCACATGGAGCGATGAGTACTGCCCCGGGTACAATGAACAACCGGAGCACAGAAGGAGGACCGACATTTTGAAAATGAACGACGTGTCAATGAGCAACGATAAGGTGAGTATTTTTGCTCGTTCACAGTCGTTCAGAGGTGTCACGCGCTACGATATCTCTAGCGATGCCGGATGTGCGTCACGAATTCCGTGACCCCGCCGACATATCGCACGATATATTGTACCGTGTGACGCCGGCATTAGACACTGAGCCACCATGCTCTTCTCCACTTTAAAGAACTAAGGAACCTTTTAAAGGGAACTTGTCACCTTTTTTTGCCCTATAAGCTGCGACCATCACCAGTGAGCTCTTATATACAGCATTCTAACATGCTGAATATAAAAGCCCAGGCTGCTGTGTAGAACATAAAAAACACTTTATAATACTCACCTATACTGGTCGCTGCGATGGATGTGGCTCAAATGGGCGTCTACGTCCTCCGGTGCCGGCACCTCCTCTTTCGGCCATCTTCATCCTCCTTCTGAAGCCTGTGTGCATAACGCGTCTACGTCATACACACTCGCCGGTCCCGCGCAGGCGCACTACAATACTTTGATCTTCCGTGCTCAGGGCAGATCAAAGTGCACCTGCGCAGTACCTCAATACCGGCAAGTGTGTATGACGTCAGACGTGTCATGCACCGCGGCTTCAGAAGGACGACAGAGGTGGCGACAAAGATGGCTGAAAGAGGCGGTGCCGGTCCCCGGAGGACGAAGACGCCCATTTGACACACATCCACTGCAGCGACCGGTTTAGGTAAGTATTATAAAGTGTTTTTTATGTTCTAGACAGTGGCCTGGGCTCTTATATACAGCATGTTAGAATGCTGTATATTAGAGCCCACTGGTGGTGGCCGCAGCTTATAGGGCAAAAAACTGGTGACAGGTTCCCTTTAATTATATAGTTTACTGCCTAGTTTATCGGCACCTGTCACGAGGGTACCACTATGAAGAGTGGTCCCTCCTATATCTGGTGTCAGGAGATCACAGCTCAGGCTTTCATACACACTTGCTCAGGTTAATACTGCTTGTTGTGCAGATTCTCCTTTATCCAGCGCTCCTAGGGGTAAGTAGATCCTCTGGTCTTCTGAAACTCTCAGTGTAAGCAATAGTCAGCTGTTCTCTATTGCTAATTAGCTCTGCTATATAGACTTTCCTCCTAGTGCAGGTAACCGCTGGTGATAGTTTCTGCTATACTTGCTTTTACAGGGAACCTGTGAGCTTTGGACCAGGAAACCAATCTGTGAACATTTGCCGAGTGAAAGTTGTGTTGTTTTGCCGCCCTTAGTCCTCTTTGATTTTTCCCCTCTGGTCCGTTCCTCCTTATTACCTCTAGTTGTTTGGAGTGCTTTGTATGATTGCTGTTTATTTTACCCTCTCTGTCTTATCCGTTCTGCGTCTTTAAGCTAGAGCGGGACTAGCGTTTCCGCTGCCCTATGAACTACATCAGGCTGACTCCAGGGATAGACAGGGATAGGCACGTGATCGGTGACAGGGTGAAAGAACCTGTATAGAGACATTAGGCAGTGCAGGGATCAGTCTCAGGTGAGTTTAGGAGATGACCTTGCTCCCTTTTCCCTAGCGCCAGGGCCCCCCGTTGTAACTTGTACCCTGTGTGTTGTGGCGCTCGCCGGGGGTTCTTGTGTACCTGGTGGAACCCTAGTAGTCACTGTTTGACACCCCCCTCTGCCCCTCTGCCATCTATGAGAGCTGCTAGTTGGTATACAGCCTACAAGTGCTCCAGATCACTGTATTCAGCCAGCTCATTGCCCCTATGTACCTCCGATGCAGCAGCATGACCATGTAGTTGGTCTAAGCTTTTAATGTTTAGGAATACTCTGCGAACACTAAGCCAGGTTTGAGGCTCGCGGTGCACTTTTGAAGATGTAAGATTGGAAGAACCCTTTACGTCTCGCTTGAAGAACTGCCAAAGAGTCTCCATACATAGCTGGTCTTCTATATTCTTAAAGGGTTTGTCCACTACTGCTGCCGCTCACTTCCTGTTGATTACTCATAAGTCTGAAGGTGGGTAGAGAGATGTCGATCATGATTGGGTGCGGGGCTCGCTTGATGTCACACAATCCCCGACTGATGACAACACTGGAACAGTTCCGACACAGGAGGTGAGTATAAGCTTTTTTAATTTTAAATGGGACAAACATGTGGAATGAGAAGGGGTTGTCTTAATGGTGGACAACCCTTTAAGGAGAGCCACATTCCTTGAATTTACGCCAGGGGGATGTCTTATTTAGCTCCTCTGCCATCATACAAAGCAAGTACTCCAAAATAGTTAAGGGATCAGACACCTACTTATAGGCTGGCTACTTTGAATAGGTGGCCCTAGCAAGACAGTTTTTCTTTGTTCTGGAAGAGGGATAATTTGCTTACTTTTTGCCCATGGTGCATTGCCAATAAAACTCCATAAACATCTGGTCTCCCTAAGAAAAGCCAAAGCCTTACCCAAAAACTCTATAAACCAACCTAATGTCATGCACGGACTAGGGGATGTCCAGCGCATGGTACAACACAGAGTTTACAACAGGATGGAAAGTGGGTAGGAAGGCTCTTACGGTAGCGAGAGAGGAGATGAGTCACTGTTTGTCTGCTCCCTAGTGTCCTTTGGCGAGTCCTTTCCCCCGCCGCCGTCACGTTCCTAGTCCATTTCTGTATCTTCACTTACTTTGAATAGTGCCAAGGTCTATGAGTGCACCAGCATCACTGCTAAAATAAACCAACACAGGGGAAGGGAGACAGACAGGGAAACATAGACAAAAAGTTACCAACAAACAGCAAGGTAGCAGCCAAACACCAGGGCTGCAGACAACTTGGCTCCAGCAACTTCCAAATAAGTCCTCTCTCCACAGTGGTCAATTCACAGTGATTTCTCTATAACCGTCATCATGTGATGGAACATGTGACTATTTAAAGGGGATGGGAGTAATCACAAACCGGTTGGATCTGAGATTGGATATGCTGGCAATTACCAGCAAGGAAAATGACATTAACCCTTGCTGCACCAACAGAAAATAGACACATTTAGAAATACAGAGTTTCACGGGGCAATGTGAGACTCATGTCCCAGAGTTGTCACAAGTCTCACAAGGATGGGAGACACTCATGACACCTAATAAGCCTTTTAAAAAAAACAATTTAAAAAAACATTAACAGCGTCCATATTATTTGTTACCCTCAGTCTATAATTCAGAAATGAAGGAACATAAAGTAACATTTCATTCACGAAAACAACTTTAGCCCTGCTATCTGATGTTGATTTTTTCTAGAAAAGTGAACGCTGAATGATTATAATTATACAATGCCGATTAATCTGGAAATAAAAAAGAACAACTTGATGGTAGCCGATGACTTCAGTAGTGATTATCGATCGGCAAGTTCTGGCCATATTGTGAGCGAGGTCCTTACATCCGTGGCCAGCTCCAGACAGTTTAAAGACATGATGGTCATCCATGCTATATGGTCTTATTGATTTCAAGATGGCACAATTAACTCTGACTCTATAAAAGTAACGTGTTAGACCTTGGCTGTCTGTTCGGTTCACGTCGTGATGCTCGGCGCCTTTTATTAAAAGAGTCTTTTAAAAAAAAAATCTACAAGCTGATTAGTGGCATCTGAGAGGCAAGGGGCATCAGAGGCTCCGGCACATGCCTGCCTGTCTACCTGGTAATGTATCTAGTCACCCACCTCGGCCTCGCGCCTCCTCCGGTTGCTATAAGTTTATTTATTGGGTCTATTTCAGCCGGAGATTTCACTTAAATATTCATCATTTAGCTCTCTGGGTAAATCGTATTTAATCAGCACAAGAGAGAAAATAGCATAATTATAGATGCCGGATGCCATTACAGTGAGAGAAATGAAACCTGGTCTGAGACGTCCAGCCGAGCTTTTGATGAGGAGTAGATTGCATTACCAGCGGGGTGACTGTGAGGTTATTGGCCAACGGGCTGACTGCACCTTGTAGTGTCTGTGACCCCAATGAGCCGTAAGAGGATAGAAAGGGCTAAGCGACAAAACCTCCTCCCTTAGCTGCTCGTGATGAATCTTTCATTGTACTGTGGCCATGATTAATGTCAACGTAATCAAGCCACATTAATGCGCCGAGATGCAATGATCTATGTAAATAAACATGCTCCGATAAACCCAGATCCACTCACTATTTTTGAACTTCCAAACCATTTGTATAAGACAAATGGAAATTGGTTCGGTTAGAAAAATGGCAACCGAAATAATAGCAAAGGTGGCAAAGACCATCTAGGGCGAAGCAATTTGCAGGTTCAAAGAAACCAAAGACCTGTGGACGGGATGTAACGGCTCGTGACACGGGAAGAGTTGATTTTTTTCCCACCTTTCCTTATCGTCTTCCAGTCTGTGATAAAGTGAATAATTGAAAGGTGCAAACGGGAAGACAGCAGAAGAGGAGGGTCTTGAGCAGCACGGAGTTTATTGGGGGCAAAAAAATGTCAACCTGAAAGTGCAAACAGTGCAACTACCATAGAACCGACATAATGAAACCGGCTAATATGCTATAAATATTAATATTTTCATTGTGGCCCCCTGTGACTTTTCCTCCAGGTCCCAGTGGCTGTAACAGACCATTACTACTAACCACTGGTGTCTGCAAAATGATCTCTAGATATGCAAGAGCTATGGAAGAAAAAAAGAGAATTTCAGAGAAATGGGCTCCGTTGTATTACCTTACATAACAAGACAGCAATCTATATCTATGGCACATTAATTTTTAGCATATTAGTATTTATTACTATACATTTTCAAGAAATATGGTTGACTAATAACTGTGACTAATGGGGTTGAACTCTGGGTAAGAAATAATAAGGGATGTCTCTGCGGCTCCTATAGAATACAGGCTTGAAGGGGGTAATCTTAAATTTGTACCCTATGGATAAGGGATAACTTCCTAATCGCTAGAGGTCTGACCCCCATCGATTCCAAACAGTGTTAAAAAAGCATAGATCGATTTTGGAAACTGCTGCTCTATCCATTCTTAATGGGATCACTGGAGATAGCTGATGTCATGCGTAGATTTTCACAAACTTCATTTCTACCCTGTCCCTTCGTGGAGACAGGGTGGTATTAGAGTAGCATTTCTCAGGAGTATACAAAGGCACAGGACTCTGGCATCTCCAATATTAGGAGTAATCTGGAGGTGAGGGATAGCCTTGGGTCTCCTAGCATAAGGGATAGCATAGGATCCACCTGTCCCTCGCTATCCGGAAGTAACATCGTGACAACTGGTCTTCAGCACTCCCTTAGGAATGAATGAATGAACAGACAGTCCAAGTGATCGACCTCCTCTCTATTCAGATGGGGCTCTTTGGAGCCCCAATTCTCGGGATCGGTTGGGGTCCTACTGATCGGATGTCCAGTGATCAGAAGGTTATCCCTTATTAAAAAAAAAAGGGGATAACGTCCACATTAAGAATACCCCTTTAAATTTGGTAACTTACAGGTGCATGATGGAGCAAAGATGATGCTGGATGTAAAGGAGCAGTATAGAAGATGGAAAGGTAAAAAATAGGAGTAGGAGGCCGAGACAGAACAAGATATATAAATGGGGTGCTGTTCTAGGTATAAAAGAAGCAATAACCGTAGGTGAGGTAAAATTAGTAGTAATTGTTGTTTTACTACCTAACCTCCAAAGACTGAGCTTTGGATTGAGAAGTTCGTTTTCTCTCAATGTTTGTACAAGGGTTCGCTCACACAAGCGTATATATTCTCTCACGTACAAGAATTATGCAAGGGACATTTGGCTCAAACTCTGCTCCGAGTTTGAGCCAAGTGTCATTTCACTGTGATCCAATTCTCTTGTATGTGAGAATCAAATCACAGGTAAAGAGAAGATGGAGATCTTCATTTCTCCATCTTCACCATTGTCTGTGTTGCCATATATTGGACTGCACTCGGATGAAATATGAATGCAGTCTGATGTGTTGCACGCACCCATAGACTTGAACAGAGGCCCCCTGTCCGATATATGATGCCAATTGCAGCATGCAATGATTTTTTTTCCTCATGCCGAACTGCCCCATAGAAAAATATTGGGTGAGTGCTATCTGATAAAACATCAAATAGCACTTGGCAATGTTATAAACCAATCTGAGTGAGCCCTCAAACTGAGTGAAGACTGAGCTGGTGAGAATTGTAGCACCCAACTGCAGAGTAAAGGGCCATTTACACGCTGCGACATCACTAACGATTTATCGTCGGGGTCACGGTGTTTGTGACGCACATCCGGCGTCGTTAGCGTCATCGCAGCGTGTGACACGTACGAGCGACCGTCAAAAATCACAAAAGAGGTAAAAATCGTTGGTTTTGGAGAGGTCATTCATCTACCAAAAATCGTTGTATGTGCAGTAACGAGGTTGTTCCTCGTTCCTGCGACAGCACAAATCGCTATGTGTGACACCGCAGGAACGACGAACATCTCCTTACCTGCCTCCACCGGCAATGAGGAAGGAAGGAGGTGGGCGGGATATTCGTCCCGCTCATCTCCGCTCCCCGCTTCTATTGGGCGGCCGCTTAGTGACGTCGCTATGACGCCAAACGAACCGCCCCCTTAGAAAGGAGGCGGTTCGCCGGTCACAGCAACATCGCTAGGCAGGTAAGTATGTGTGACTGTTCCTAGTGATGTTGTGCGCCACGGCCGGCGATTTGCCTGTGATGCGCAACCGACGGGGGCGGGTACGCTTGCTAGCGATATCGGTACCGATATCGCAGCATATAAAGTACCCTTAAGTTTCTGGGCCCACGACAGATGTGTGTCAGAGTAACTCTCAGCGAGGAGGACAACTGTGAGATTGGTCCTCCTCTCCAGGCTAAGGAGTCATCTGGGTGGAGCTGCAAGATAAATACTTGGATGGCCGCAGCTTTCCTTATTGCGGTTGATGGGTCCTAGGATGATAACCTTGATCACGTCAAGGGTCGCATTCTGACAAAGGTTGTTCCAGATAATAAAAATCCTGCAATGAATTAATTAAAATATTATGTGAACCATTCAGATGACTTTTACTGAATGTTCATTTGACCAACATAATGGCTGACACTGGTGCTCTCATAAAGATGAGTAAAGTGTACGACTCATTGAGCTTTACCAATGTAGAAGACAACACTGCCTTAGGTAATGCTTTTTAGCTGTACCCCTGATTCTGACGCTTGGCTACTGCAGAGACAATGCTCCCCTCTCTCTATTTGGCTTGTCTTGTTCTGACGGCTCTCTTCATGACAAGCCTTGGCTACATCCCATACTATTGCTGTATTAGAGACAATCTGGGACTCTTCCTTGGACCATGACCAGAAAATCTCCCTCCAGTCCGAATCTTTTTACAGGGATTAAGGGGTACTTTACACTTTGCGACATCGCTAGCATCGGCTAGCGATGCCGAGCACGATAGTACCCACCCCCGTCGCACATGCAATATGTGGTGTTTGCTGCCGTAGCGAACATTATCGCTACAGCAGCTTCACACGCACATACCTGCCCTGCGACGTTGCTGTGACTGTCGAACTATCCCTCCTTCAAGCGGGAGGTGCATTCGACGTCACAGCAACGTCACCGCGACGTGACTAATCGGCCGGCCAATAGAAGCGGAGGGGCGGAGATGAGCGGGACATAACATCCCGTCCACCTTCTCCCTTCTGCATTGCCATCGGGACACAGGTAAGGAGATGTTTGTCGCTCCTGCGGATTTACACACAGCGATATATGCTGCCGCAGGAGCGACAAACAACATCGTACCTGCGGTCGACCCAGAATTATGAGAATAAACGACGCTACACAGATCACCGATTTTCGACACTCTTGCGATCGTTTATCGGCACATCTAGGATTTACACGTTGCGATGTCGCTACCGGCGCCGGATGTGTGTCACTAACGACGTGACCCCGACGATATTTCGGAAGCGATGTTGCAACGTGTAAAGCCCCCTTTAGGGTCAAAGCCAGGATATCCATTATGATGCTAGAAATATGTTGGTGCCACGCATTGGCCATCAATGAAGACGGAGCCACACATGTCCGGTCATTCTCCAGTGTTAAAGTCACTACGAATTATGAAAACTTCAAATTGATTTTTAAATTGAATACTCTAAAAAAAAATGATTACACAATAACCTTGGCTTTAACATGTAAAGATCAATTCTGTTTAAAAGGGTTGTCCAATTCCCCTTGTTTGTCCCTGTAAAAATAAATAAGCCTATACTCACCTCTGGTGTGGCTGCGGTCCCAGCGATGTCTAAAGCCGCATTTCCTGGGACCCACATGACATTGGTATGACACGCGAGTCCTGCGACCAATCAGTGCTCTATAAGCCTATACTCATCTCTGGTGTGGCTGTGGTTCCAGTGATGTCTAAAGTTGCGTTCCTGGGGCCCACATGACATTGTTATGACATGCGAGCCCCGTAACCAACCAGGGTTCAAATATGCCTATACTCAACTCTGGTGCGGCTGCCATTTCAGTGATGTCTATAGCCGTGTTCCTGGGGCCCACGTGACATTGTTATGACACGCGAACCCCACAAACAATCAGTGCTCAAATAAGCGTATACTAAACTCCGGTGCGGTTGCGGTTCCAGCGATGTCTAAAGCCGCGACCAATCTGTGCCTAGCGTCTGTCTTCCCGCTTTCGGATATTGTTATGACATGCGAGCCCCACAACCATTCAGCGTTCAAATAAGGCTATACTCAACTCTGGTGTGGCTACAGTTTCAGCAATGTCTAAAGCCGCGTTCCTACGGTTTTCAGGACATTGCCATGACACACAAGCCCCGCGATCAACCAGAAATCAAATAAGCCTTTACTCAACTCCGGTGTGGCTGCAGTTCCAGTGATGTCTAAAGCCATGTCCCTGGAGCCCATGTGACATTGTTATGACACGCAAGCCCCGCAACCAATCAGCATTCAAATAAGCCTATACTCCCCTCCGATGCAGCTGCGGTTGCAGCGATGTCTAGAGCCGTGACCAATCTGCACCCAGCGCCTGTCTTCCCACCTTCGAACGTTGTTATTACACGCAAGCCCTGCAACCAATCAACATTCAAATAAGCCTATACTCAAATCTGGTGTGGCTGCGGTTTCAGCGATGTCTAAAGATGTGTTCCTGGGGCCCACATGACATTGCTATGACATGAGAGCCGCGCGACCAATCAGCAAATAAGCCTATACTCACCTCCGGTGTGGCTGCAGTTCCAGCAATGTCTAAAGCCGCGTTCCTGGGTCCCACCTGACATTGTTATGACACGCGAGCCCTGCAACTAATCAGAGCTCAAATAAGCCTATACTTAACTCCGGTGCGGCTGCGGTTCCAGAGATGTCTAAAGCCGCGACCAATCTGCGCCCAGCGGCTGTCTTCCCGACTTCGGAACATTTGAGCCGGATGTGCGCTGACTTCCTGCTCAAACGTGCAAAGGCAGGGAGAAGGAAGCCAGAGCTGATTGGTCATAACAATGTCATGTGGGCCCCGGGAACAAAGCTTTAGTTATCGCTGGAACCTTGACTGCACGAAAGGTGAGTATAGGCTTATTTATTTTTACTTAGGTGAACAAGGGGAATGAGTAGGGGTTGTCCAACTAGTTGACAACCCCTTTAAGGAAACGATACACGATAAGTTGTGCAACATCGACCTTCGTAATAATGCACTAAATGACCCAAACAATGCATGTAAGCTACAAAGGCAACCTCAGCAACAGTTTTACTGCAAAGAGAAATGAAGGTTGCATAACTTTGCGATACACGTAAATACCATGTCACAAGATAAAACGTCTTTGTCTAGCCGCCCTACATGTGGTCAGTAATGGATCACATTAGCCATAATTTCTTATGCATGTTGCTGCCACTGACAAATTGTTACGTGTTGAACTTGATTAGATACATTTTTATCTTCCACCTTCGGGAGCCGCAAAAAAAAAAAAAAGAAATAAAAAAAAAATAATCTGGCGACTGGCTCGGCCTCGTCTCCCCATCTCGCCACTGACAATTAAGAAACCTCAAAGTAATTTTTGAAAATGTCACCATCTCATTTAGCAAAAGGCTAAATAATATATGAGGCATAATCAGCGTCCTGTGTTGCCGGTACCGCTATACAGTGTCATTAGTAAACCCACACTATAATATCCGAGTGTCACGGTTTAATTATAACATGTAATTAGTTTCCTCACTGGATAGCACGGTGTCACCTCCCCTGAGCTAAACAAAAGGTAAAGGAGTCATCGACCCCGTAACATCAATCAACTATCCGAACACCAAGCAGAGTTAACATCAGATTTTGGCCAACAAATATATAGATCTAAGGTAACGACTTGTCACACCACCTCCTATATAACCTCCCAACAAGAGGCAAATGACGCTTCTATACGCAGTGAGAGCCGCCATCGATTATATTTCTTTGTCACATTATACTTTTTGCAATTTCCTATAAAACAAATAGGGACACTCAATGTTTCCTAGCTACTTACTATGTATACAGAGGGGAATCGAGGGGTGTATTCGCCTTATAATAGGTATCATAAAGAAAAAAAGTAATTCAAAAGTCGGTGGATCTGTCGCAGGCGGAGGAGGGGATGCCGCGCTCTCCCTCTGCTCGGGTCCGGCTGCCGCCGCGGCTGCTGCGGCCTGCTGCTGCCGCTGCTTGGTGGCTCGAGCGATGGGCCGGATCCCGGGGACTCGAGCGGCGCTCCTCGCCCGTGAGTGAAAGGGGATTGGGTTTTGGGATAGTTTATTGTCTGTGACGCCACCCACGGTTGTGGTGATTGAGTGGACACCACCGCTGCTCTGTCTGGGGAGCCCGGGAGTGATGGTATGGAGCAGCCAGTTGTTGATTTGCCCCTCCGTGGGTAGGGGTTTTGGTGATCCCGGGGCCCAGTGATGGGGTTGGTATGGTGGACAGGCGGGTATGGGGCCTGTGGAGGTTCAGAGGCGCAGGGGCAGCGCTGTGCCGCACGGCACGGAGGTACTCACTCAGCCAGTAAACACGACACAGTTCTCGGTAAACAAACGGCTGGTTGGACGGGTCCCTCGGACGGTTACGGTGCTGATGTTCCCTGCAGTTAGCGGTGACGGTCTCTTCCCTGCACCTATGTAAAGTCTCTTGGTAGCGATGGGTTCCCACCGGTTACCCGCTCCCCGGCTTGGATATGGGCCGGAGGAGCCCCTCTCTTGCCCGCAGGCGCTGGTCCTGGGAAACTGGTGCCTTGGCGGTGGCGGTGTCTCTCCTTAACGGTCGGACTGTTGCCTTCAATCGGGACTTGGTTGTTAGGAGACAGAGGTCCCCTTCACTGACGGATTTGGCAATTTATGGCGACTCCTAGCCTTGCCGGGATCCGAAAGGCCCCTGCCCTGGTGCTGACTGTTCTTCGTATACTGCTCCGGTACTGCCGGGTCACCACCCGTCCGCGGTCCTTCCAGCAACCTCCAAGCAGTCCCCCTGCAGACTATCACCGCCGTCTGCTGACCTTGCTGTCTCAGTCCGGGGCACACACCCGGACCAACTTCAGGCTTTACTACTCTCACTTTTCTGTCACTTCAGCTTCTCTCTTTAGCTCCTCTACCACTTCACTTCCTTCTACGTTCTCTTACTTTTCTTAACTTCACTCAAGCTCTGCCTGAGCTCAACTGCCTGGTTCTTCCCGCCTCCAGGGCTGTGAACTCCTCGGTGGGTGGAGCCAACCGCCTGGCCCACCCCCTGGTGTGGACATCAGCCCCTGGAGGAAGGCAACAAGGATTTTAGGTTAGCCTAGGTGTACCTGCCGGGAATGTGGGGTGCATGTGATGTTGTGACCTGTGACCCCTGGCTTGCCCAGGGCGTCACAGATCCATTTTAAATTTTTCATATCACCCCTAAAACGCTAAACAGAACATCTCGAGGCCCATCAAAATTCTAGTTGTATTGTTACCAAACCCTTTTTTTGCCACCATGCACTTAGTGATGATACTTAGCACTCATTTCCTTCTCTTCCTTGACCCCTGGACCCACACATACAGTCATGGCCGAAAGAATTGGCACCCTTGAAATTGTTCCAGAAAATGAAGTATTTTTCCCAGAAAATTATTCCAATTACCCGTTCTGTCACACACGTTTATTTCCTTTGTGTGTATTGGAACAACACTAAAAAACAGAGGGAAAAAGGCAAATTGGACATAATTTTACACAAAACCCTAAAAATAGGCAGAACTAAATTGTTGTCACCTTTCCAAAATTGTGGTTGAACAACTTTGTTTCAAGCATGTGATGCGCGTTCAAACTCACTTGTGGCAAGTAATAGTTGTGGGCAATATGAAAATCACACATAGAATCAGATAGAAAGAGGAGAAGTTGACTCAATCTTTGTATTGTGTGTTTGTGTATGCCACATTAAATATGGAAAAGGAAACTGTCTTAGCACTTGAGAACAAAAATTGTTAAAACATATCAACAATCTCAAGGTTACAAGTCCATCTCCAGAGATCTTAATGTTCCTTTGCCTTACAGTGCAGAACATAATCAGGAAGCTTACAACTCATGGCACTGTGGATAATCTCTCTGGACGTGGACAGCAGAGAAAAATGTATGAAAGGTTGCAACATAGGATAGCCAGATAAGCCACCACAATCAAGTTCCAAGGAAATTCGAGCTATCATGGAGGCTCAGAGTGCAATAGTGACAGCGCTGACTATCTGTCAACATTTGAATGAAATTAAACGTTTTGGAGGAGACCCAGGAGAACCTCACTGCAGACACAGAGACGTAAAAGAAGCTATACTGCAAAAATGTACAGTACGTGAGTAGACCAAAATCCTTCTGAGAAAGCGTCTTCTGCACAGATGAGACCAAGATGGAGCTTTTTGGTAAATCGCATCATTTTACGGTTTACTGAAAATGGAACGAGGCCTACAAAGAAAAGAACACAGTACCTACAGTCAAATATGATGGAGGCTTAAAGATGTTTTCGGTTTGTGTTGCTGCCTTTGGCACAGGGTGCCTTGACTGTGTGCAAGGTATCATGAAAACTGAAGAATACCAAAGGACGTTGGGTCGCAATGTAATTCCCAGTGTCAAAAAGCTGGGTTGGCATTCTAGGTCATGGTTCTTCCAGAAGGATAATGACCCGAAATATACTTCAAGAAGCTTCCAGAAATGGATAGAAACAAAGCGCTGGAGAGTTCTGAAGTGGCAGCAATGAGTCCGGATCTAAATCCCATTGAACACCTGTGGTGAGATCTTAAAATTGCTGTTCGCAGAAGACGCCTTTAAATATTTGAGAGACCTGGAGCAGTTGGCAAAAGAAGAGTCCAAAATTCGAGTTGAGAGGTGTAAGAGGTTTGTTGATGTTTATAGGAAGCGATCAATTGCAGTTATTTATTCCAAAGGGTGCAACCAAATATTAAGTTGAGCGTGTCGACACTTTTGTCAGGCCCAGTTTAAGGCTATGTGCCCACGCTGTGGATTTTGCGCGGATTTTGCCGCGGATTTGCCGCGGATTTCCTGAAAATCTGCAGCAGCGGCACTTCCAAGCCATTTCAATGGCATTTTGGAAATGCTGTGTCCATGCTGCGGATTTTTCCGCTGCGGATTTGCCGCGGATTTTGATCCGGAAAAATCTGCAGCATGTCAATTGTTTGGTGCAGATTTGGTGCGGATTTTTGGTTTTGAATGGGGAAAAAAAAAAAAATAAAATCCGCATCAAAATCCGCGGCAAATCCGCGGTAAATCCGCGGCAAATCCGCGGGTGCGGATTTGCCGCGAAAGTCGCGGATTTTCAGGCAGAAAAATCCGCAAGCACATTCTACCGTGCACACATAGCCTTAGAGTTTTGTGTGAAATTATGTTCAATTTGCCTTTTCTTCTCTGTTTTTTTGTGTTGTTCCAAAACACACAAAGGAAATAAACATGAGTATAACAAAACATGTGTAATTGCAATAATTTTCCGGGAGAAATGCTTCATTGTCTGTAACGATTTCATGAGTGCCAACACTTCCGGCCTTGACTGTACTATGAGCTTTTAACATGCTGGCTAGCTGTGAGATTGTAGTGACTGGGGCATAAAAAGAAATGTTTTTGTCCGATAGTCAAACTCTCATTTTCATCCTCTTCCATGTTTTCACTCCACATCTCTTAAACCCCCTCAATGAGCGCATGGACCCCGGGTTCTCTATCTGTTGTTGAGGCATCCTAGTGTCACGTACAAAAACCTTTCCAGAAACTAATTCTTTTTGAGAGGTTTTGGTGAGGCACAAGAGATTTGTCAACTTTTCTAGGAGTCTAGAAGGTCTCCCCTTTTTCTGGGTTGGTAAGGATGGCTGTTATTAACACTAATAAAAAATACAATTTAAATTAAAAAAAAGCATTAAAGTTTTATAAGGATTACAAATTACACTTAAAACATTTCACAAGAAAATTAAAAAGCTACCCAATGGAATACATCTATAAATACTTTAAGGGGTATTCATTTCTCCAAGATGCTATTGTGACGCTCTGGCCTATCAGGTCGTTACAGGGTATTGTGCAATCTTCCCTTCTGCACAGTATCCGCTTCCTCCTTGGTTACGGGTCCTGGTCCTTTGGTGTTGCAAACAGCTAAAGCCAATCAAAACTCTTAGGGCGGCTTTGCACGTTGCAACATCGCACGTGCGATGTCGGTGGGGTCAAATCGAAAGTGACGCACATCCGGCGTCACTTTCGACATCGTAGTGTGTAAATCCTAGATGATGCGATTAACGAGCGCAAAAGCGTCGTTATCGTATCATCTGTGTATTCTCCGACATTTCCATAATGCCGGTGCAGAGACAGGTACGATGTAGTTCCTCGTTCCTGCGGCAGCACACATCGCTGTGTGTAAAGCCGCAGGAGCGAGGACCATCTCCTACCTGCCTCCCGGCTGCAATGAGAAGGAAGGAGGTGGGCGGGATGTTTACATCCTGCTCACCTCCGCCCCTCCGACGCTATTGGCTGCCTGCCGTGTGACGTCGCTATGACGCCGCACGACCCGCCCCCTTAGGAAGGAGGCGGGTTGCCGGCCAGAGCGACAGTCGCAGGGCAGGTGAGTGCATGTGAAGCTGGCGTAGCGATAATGTTCGCTACGCCAGCTATCACAAGATATCGTACCTGCGACGGGGGCAGGGACTATCGCACTCGACATCGCAGCATCGGCTTGCGATGTCGTAATGTGCAAAGCCCGCCTAAGAACACTTTGCACTGAACCTACCAGACACACCATTGGGGGGCCTAAAGGGAATAGGGCCGCCCACATGGGGGGTTGGTAGGGGAAAGTGGAAAAGTGACAGTTGAGCTGTGGAGGTATTGAGCAGTGGAAGGAGGAGAGTGAAGTCGAGAGGAGCAGGGCTCCTGTGTACTAGGTGGCAGACGTTGGTCTGGGCCTGGTAGGAGCTAGAACCCCAGTCGCAGGGGATCGTGTTAAGGGGCACGGAACTGCCAAGGAGGGCATCCGGCGGCCTTGAGCTATCACCGGGCAGGGGCCAGGGCACGACGGGGTATGTGGACCCTAGGCCGGGAAGTAGCTTCACGCAGCCCGGCAATTTACCCGACGGGGGTGAAGACTTCAAGTGTGATCCCCAACCCGCTCCAAAATCGGGGTACTAGCGCACCGATGGGATAGGAATTTCCCAATATAGTCCAAAGAAATCTTACGCGTGAACCCTGAGAGCAAGCTCACTCCGTTAGCCTCACGGGTGAGCGGGACCCGACAAGTTCTAGGCTTTAGGGTCCAACAGAAAAAACACAAGTGCCAGGAGAGGGCTACGGACCAACAGCAACACCAAGGGCACGGACCCAAGCGTGCTCCCTCCCAGCTGCAGTGGTGCTCGGAACGTTGGTTTACAAGCTGTCAGTGTGGTTTTTTCAGGACTGCGTGAGTACACTGCAAATCCCTCTCCTACATCCCAATGGCACCCCTACTTCACCATTACCGGGCTCTCAGAGCAAACACCCCCTACCCACGGAGGGGTTAAAACACCTAGCTGCCATTCCACCGCCACCGGGCCCCCATCAGCAGCAGCGGTGGTACCTCAACTTACCACGCACCGTGGGTGGCGTCACGAACTTTCCTAATCCGTGTATATACTCCCTTGCCCTCCCTTTTTAATTTGAGTGTCCGCGCGGGACCCCTGGGTCCGGAGACCCCTCAATCCACCGCGGCTCCGGATCCGAGCAGCTCGGCTGCTGCTACGGGGGCGGTACACTATCCAAATATGTAGTTGGAGTAATAATAATTATAATAATTATAATAACAATATTAGCAAATACCTCCACTTAGAAATGGAGTATAGTTCTCCTGATATAGCTATGTCACTTACCTCATGTGCAGGGCATTGCAGCTTAGGTATCCATGGTTATGTCCACTCATGAAGTGACAATTAGTTGCTCATGCTCATAACCATGGATTAAGTGTCACAATGACTACGGGATAGCGGGGAACCAGGGGTCCTAAGCTGACTTTGAAGCTAGGTGGCCCTATGCTATCAGTACCCTCAGGGATACTCCTAATGGTGGAGAGTCCTGAGTCTTTTTCCTGGCCCTGCTCCTGTCCAGTCTTGATCTTATTTCCTCTCCCCCTCCCCCCAGGGATGGATGGGACAGGAGTGTGTTGAAAACCACAGAAATAGACAGACAGGGGAAACCAAAACTCTGTTACTCTGCATGCACACATGTATAAGGCAATAAGAGATTAAGAGGAAAACAACAACAGGAAGAAAGCAACATGAGAATAGGGGTAAACTCTAAAACTTCTTCAAGCAAAAGAAACACTTTCACCAAAAGGTCTAGGACACCAAAGTTCACAGATCAACATAGGATAACCTATAGCTGGCAGGGGTAGAAGATTTCATCCAGCATAAATAGGAGGGGAGAAGATGTAATTGGCTTCCCCATCACATGTGATCGCAGGGGACTAAGGCCAGAGTCACACTTGCGAGTGACTCGTGAGGGTCTCGCATCACATCACCTGGCACAGCCTGCCATTCGCCGGACAGGAGCGTGCTGAGGCATAGAAATATATGCAGCTGACCCGCTCCTGTCAGGAGAGCGGCAGGCCGTGTCGGGTGATGGCGTAATTCCTTTTATATACATGACATGAGAATCATAGAACTTCTAAACCAGTTTGGGAATACTCTTTCCATTCTGCATTGCAGATACACATTCAGACCCCAAAGCAAGGTGGGAAATGTATAATTGCATCATCCATTACCACTTTGCAGCACTATAATGATTCCCCTACAGCGTAAATTGCCATACAATGGCAGACCAACCCTACTAGAGTAAAGTCTTCCAACCATATCTATCAGCTGCTATACCCAGTATTGTCCTGTCAGATGGTTGACGTTCACCTACTTGTCTATACCTTGTTAGAACGTAGATTTTAATATCATCATTTTATGCAATACTAATGTAACTTGAGAAATGTCAGACTGCGAAACATAAAACCTTGTGACATTTGATCTTGCAATGTGGAACAACTTAAGAACAACTTTTTATTTCTTTCAACCATTTAAAGGCCGTGCCAGTTTTTGCATCCAATATTAACATAATTTTATTGTCCCAGTGCAACTAGAATTAAATATGGAGTAACTCTACAATGTCGGTTTGTGCCCACAGACCTATGCCTTATCATGGTAACAGAGCGCAAACCAATATGTTGTAAAAATTCATCAACAACCATTCTATTTCTAAATTAAAAGCATTGACAACAGATCAATTGTGTCTTCTGTAGAAATTTATAAATCAAAACACCAAATACGGAAGAAAATCTTTCCAAACTTGGTCCCTGTTACAGTGCGGCAATGTCACAGGTGTGTCACGGATGACAGATAGTCCTGTGATGTCCGGCTATGGAAGGTCACAGTGCTTGGATACCCAAACTGTTCCCTGATCTATTATTTTTGCTTGATTTTCATATCTTTCCCTTTAGGACTCTGCGGAGATCCTCAGCCTTTCATCAGCACTTCCCTTGTGTCTTTCTATACCTTCACTTGCTGTAAAGGGGGCTTTACACGCTGCGACATCGCTAACAATATATCGTCGGGGTCACGTCGTTAGTGACGCACATCCGGCGCCATTAGCGACATTGCAGCGTGTGACACCAAGGAGCGATGCTCAACGATCGCAAAAACATCAGAAATCGTTGATCGTTGACACGTCGCTCTTTTTCATAATATAGTTGGTGGTGCATGCCACTGGTTGTTCGTAGCTCCTGCGCCGTCACACATCGGTATCTGTGACACCGCAGGAACGACGAACATCTCCTTACCTGCGTCCACCGGCAATGAGGAAGGAAGGAGGTGGGCGGGATGTTCCGGCCGCTCATCTCCGCCCCTCCTCTGCTATTGGGTGGCCGCTTAGTGACGCCGCAGTGACGACGCTATGACACCGAACGCACCTTCCCCTTGAAGGAGGGATTGTTCGGCGGTCACAGCGACGTCGCTGAGAAGGTATGTGCATGTAACGCTGCCGTAGCGATAATCTTCGCTACGGCAGCGATCACCAAATGTCGCCCTAACGACAGGGGCGGGTGCTATCGCTCGCGACATCGCTAGCAAACGCTAGTGATGTCGCAGTGTGTAAAGCACCCTTTACTCGGTGCTGATGATAGCTCGTGTACCCTTAACAAGTGTTCAATGCAAGCAGTTGGCTTGTATACATCTGGAGAGTCTTTGTGGTTGTTGCTGTTCCTCTCCCTGAGTCATCTCGAGATAAGTTGTTTGTTCACTTTCCTCCTGTTTGTTATCCCTGTGTTTTCTTTACTGCTTAGTGGAGTTGACTAAGCACTCATCCCATCCACTCCCTACCTATGGCCTACTTCAGGGTCAGCCAGTGTCAGGTAACGGCTCAGTGCATAGGTGCGGAACCTATCTAGGATGGTGAGAGAAGCCAAGGCCCCGCAGTAGGCTTGGTCAGGGGCCACTATCTCCACCTTTCCTAGACACAGGGTTTCCTTCCTTTCCTTTTGCCATTCGCTTGGTACTTCCCGGTAACCAGCGTGACAGGCAAGCAATCCTATATTTATATGCCGACACAATTCCCCCTTCTCTTTGTTGTCCCAATAGGGATTCATCAGGGGACCAGGAGATCCAAAATAATGGAGGTAGACAACAAACAAAGCCATTATAATCTTTTTTTTTTCGAAAAAAACCCTTGCGCTCCCGAGAATTCCGCGTACAATTTGTGAGGCCACTTTAGAACGAAATAGAGCTTGGTGTCCAATCACAGATTTAGGGGATGAGAAAATAAATGTTGGGGGCTGTAGTTTGCAAAAAGAGGTGTCTTTACGTGTAAAAAGATCCCAAAGTGCTAGTAGTAAAAATGGGCAAGTATGATTGTTAGCATAGATTACCAAAAAGTTGTCCGTTACCATAAAGATGCAAAGGAACTGTAAAAAGAAAATGATGATACATTTGTATTCCAGGCCTATTGCAAAGACATTTCATGTTTAATTTCAGATTTATTGGCAAAAAAAAAAAATTGAAAGGAAAAATGACAACACAGATTTTAATGGGATTTCACAACTTCACAACTTTTCTTCAGGAGCACGCCGTTCCCAGCCCCCGGCTTCCTGCTTTGTAAGTGACGGTGCGTTCCTGAAAACTGTATACAACGGAATGAAAAATTCAAACAATATTGAAAATGGAAAATATATTTTTTTAATAAAAGATAAATTGCATAGTTGCTTGTTTTTACACCCACTTTGCAGTGTTAATTATGTAGGAACTTGAGACAACTAATTCAAGTCTAAAGAGATTTTCTGTTTGCTTTCTGTAGGATGCGTCTTTTACAAGAAAATTTGACAACTCTAAAATGTTGCATTAAATTGAAATACACTTAATCACTACATTATATTATATGTCATTTCATTTTTCTTTAAACATTATTTTTTCCGTACTGATCAATATCTGCAGCTCTGAACCCAGATGTCTATGCTAAGTTTATATCCTTATTTCAACTGAATAAATTAATATGTAAAGTCTATAGTGAGGTCATCTCTTCAGAACAGAACAGGGCAGGCTTACTAAGATTGCCTTAACTTCAGACAGCTTAAAATGAGACTAGCTGTGCCAAATCCTTTTATGCTAAGCCATGCCCCTTTTCCACAAAACCATGCCCCTTTTCTACTAAGCCATACCCCACTTCCATTGAGCCATGTCCCCTATCAACTAAGCCATGCCCCTCTTCCACTAAGCCATGCCCCCTTTCTGCTAAGCCATGCCCCATTTCCACAAAGCCATGTCCCCTGTCTGCTAAGCCATGCCCCATGTCTGCTACGCCATGCCCCTCTTCCACTAATCAATGTCTCTTATCTGCTAAGCCATGCCCCTCTTCCACTAAGCCATGTCCCTTATTTGATAAGCCATGCCCCTCTTCTACTATGACATGCTCCTTATCTGCTAGCTAAGCCGTGCCCCTCTTCCACTATGCCATGTCCCTTATCTGCTAAGCTATGCCCCTCTGCCATTAAGACATGTCCCATATTTGCTAAGCCATGCGCCTTTTATACTATGTCATGTCACTTATCGGCTAAGCCGTGCCCCTTTTCCACTATGCCGTGTCACTTATCTACTAAGCCGAGCCTTTCTTCTACTATGCTATGTCCCTTATCTGCTAAGCCAAGCCCCTCTTCTACTAAACCATTCTCCTTTTCTATGCCACTTTTCCGCTAAGCCATGCCCCTCTTCCACTAAGCCATGCCCCTTTTCTGCTAAACTGTGCCTTAAATCATGTCCCTTATTTGCAAAGCCAAGCCCCCTTTCTACTAAGTCAGCCCCTTTTCCACTAAATCATTCTCCTTTTCTGGCAAGCTTTGCCACTTTTCCACTAAACCATGCCCCTTTTCCACTAAGCCATGCCCCTTTTTTGCTAATCCATGCCCCTTTTCCACTAAGCCATGCCCCTTTTCTGCTAAACTGTGCCTTAAATCATGTCCCTTATTTGCAAAGCCAAGCCCCTTTCTGCTAAGTCAGCCCCTTTTCCACTAAGCCATGCCCCCTTCTACTAAGTCAGCCTCTATTCCGCTAAGACATGCCCGCTTCTACTAAGTCAGCCCTTTTTCTGCAAAGCCATGCCCCCTTCTACTAAGTCATGCCCCTTTTCTGCTAAGCCTTGCCCATTTGCGCTGTATCACTATTATAAAGACTGCTATGTAAATTGCTATAAGCTTGCAAAAACAAGACCACAATTTTTGTGCATAAAGACGCCTAAATGAGCTGTATCTGTGAAACTAAAGTAAGGGTATTTGCACACAATCCGCCATAAAAAGTGCTCACAAAACGCCAAAATGAATGAACATATCCGCAGGAGCGTAAAAACGCCTTACTTTGCCCATGATCTGTCTTTTCTAACTTCTGCAAGGTTCAAAAGCCGTGAAGATTCTAAAAGAAGTGACGGGTCCATTCTTCTGGAATTTTTAAAAAAGCGCCAGCGGCAAAGACGCCAGGAAAGACTCTTCTGGGAAAACACTGCCGGCATTTTCCTGTTTAAAAAATAATTTTTGTATGCCGGCGTCTAAAAAAACCCCGTCTTGTGCACATGCCCTAAGTGTGCAGTACAAAGGCTGGGGAAACGGACCTAGGTGCCTTCATCGCACGTGCACGTTCTGTAAAACGTGACTCGAAATTTACGCAGTAAGCAGAAATTCCAGCCTAAAGTGACCTTCATTGCTGCTTACAATACCCAGGGATAAGCATGGAGGAAGATCTTAGTAAGAGTCAGATAGGTAGGGAGATACTGTACGGAGGGAGAGCGCGGCAGCCGCACTCCGCCTGGAAGCACTTCTGCAAATTTAACAAAAGGAAAAAAAAAAAAAAAAAATCAGGAGCGATAATAAAAAAAAATGTCTAGATCCCAGACTGGTGTGCTGCAATCTGGCTGTTTCCATGGAGACATGTCGGCCTGTTCACATGGCAACATACCTGCGGTCCACTATTAAAGTGATGAGATGAGCGAGATAGTGAATGCATATGGATGCTCATAATAACCCCTTGCCTGCCGGATGATCCGCCGCCGTTTAAATGGTCAGACCCGGCCGAATTCAAAAAAAAGAGAGAAAAAGGAGGTCGTTTTGCAAATAAATATTAATATCACTTACCCGCTGCTCTCACTTTTATAACCTCGGTGTACTAGCCGAGACTTGGGACAAGGCAACGGAAGTGACAAAAATATTATTTGCAACTCAGTATGAAGAGGAGCATGAACTTGTTACATTGGTAGATGAGGAATCCGCGCCCTCGCTGCTTAATGAGGCCCCTGTGAATGAAGCTTGGGAGGTGTCAGTTTTGCAGCACGAGGAGAGATGAACACTGCAGATTATTTTATGTGCACACATCTACGGGTTTACACTATCGAACCTTACAGTGAATTTTCTACGGCGCCTTTTACGGTATCTGTTGCAATTATCAAAGTACAAAATTTGTATTTTTTTACTGTGTGGGAAAGAAATGATCATCGTCCACTTTCCATAAACAAACGGTGCCTAAAAGAGTAATTTGCAAAGCTTCAATAAATTGGGCTGGAAGATGAATGTACCATAATGCAAAATCGATTATAAAAATAGACGGTAACAATGCGTACAATATATACACTGTATATGGCCACTTATATACTAAGCGTACAATATATACACTATATATGGCCACTTATATACTAAGCGTACAATATATACACTGTATATGGCCACTTATATACTAAGCGTACAATATATACACTGTATATGGCCACTTATATACTAAGCGTACAATATATACACTGTATATGGCCACTTATATACTAAGCGTACAATATATACACTGTATATGGCCACTTATATACTAAGCGTACAATATATACACTGTATATGGCCACTTATATACTAAGCGTACAATATATACACTGTATATGGCCACTTATATACTAAGCGTACAATATATACACTGTATATGGCCACTTATATACTAAGCGTACAATATATACACTGTATATGGCCACTTATATACTAAGCGCTACCATGTGACATGCAAGTGTTTTCTTTTTATTGCACTTTTTTTCATATCTAATATATAAAGCTGAATGTGTGTATGTATGTGTGTGTGTGTGTGTGTGTGTCCGGGAATGGCATCTGCACCGTCGCAGCTACAGCCACAAAATTTTGCACACTCACACGTCTGGACCCCGAGAGCGTCATAGGCTATCTTTTCAGGGGAAATTTTAACCCCGCGCTTTACAGTTATTCACCAAAAAATCTGCCTCCATTAAAACGAATGGAGCTGGGAGCCACAGTGCAGCCAGAACTTCAGAAGAATGCGCAGCCACGCCCTTATATGGAATGTTGGCGTGTCACAATGCAGCCAGGGAAAGAGACAGACACAGACAGGGAAAGAGGCAGACACAGACAGGGTAAGAAACAGACATAGACAAGGTAAGAGACAGACACAAATAGACAGACACAGACAAAGAGACAGACAGGGAAAGAGAGGGAAAGAGAGAGACAGGTTAAGAGCAGGGCTGTGGAGTCGGAGTCGGAGTCGTGGAGTCGGAGTCGGAGTCGGAGCTCATTTTGGTGGAGTCGGAGTCGGAGTCGGAGTCGGTATAAAATGCACCGACTCCGACTCCTAAAATATATAATAAATTGGGGACAGTCGTGCAATGCAGAATGTGCTGAATATTTTACTAAATAATAACATTTAGTATAATGCTTATATTTAAGTGATAAATTTATTGTAGTACAATGTGAACATCAGACATTTAATTGTTTTTATGATACAATAATCAAGATAATTGGATAGAACATAAAATATTTATTGGAATACAACTTTAGAACACAAAAAACTAATAAATTGTAAATATGTTATATATATATATATATATATATATATATATATATATATATATATATATATAGTGTATATACACACACAAGATATATATGTAATCTACTGTATATTACATAGTGTATTACATATTTACAATTTATTACAGTTTTTTGTGTTCTAAAGTTGTATTCCAATAAATATATTTTATGTTCTATCCAAATATCTTGATTATTGTATCATAAAAATTATTAAATGTCTGATGTTCACATACACACATTCATGTACTACAATAAATTTTTCACCTAACTATAAGCAATATATGTAGGAGTCGGAGTCGGAGCCGGAGTCGGAGTCGGAGCCGGAGTCGGAGTCGGTGCAAGAGAATTTGAGGAGTCGGAGTCGGAGTCGGAGTCGAAGGTTTGGCTTACCGACTCCACAGCCCTGGTTAAGAGACAGACAGGTAAAGAGACAGACAAAGACAAAGAGACAGAGACAGACACAGGGAAACAGACAGACAAGGAAAGAGAGGGAAAGAGACAGACAGGGTAAGAGACAGACAAAGACAGATAAAGAGACAGATAAAGAGACAGACACAGAGAAAGAGACAGACAGGGAAAGAGAGGGAAAAAGACAGACAGGGAAAGAGAGGGAAAGAGACAGACAGGGAAAGTGACAGAGATAGATAGACAGACAGGGAAAGAGATAGATAGATAGATAGACAGACAGGGAAAGAGATTGAGACAGACGGAGAAAGAGACAGAGACAGTCAGAGACAGACAGGGAAAGAGACAGACAGAGAAAAAGATAGGGAGAGAGACAGAGAGATATATACAGAGGGGGAGACAGACATTATAATTACATTTATATCTATTTGTTTTGTGGTTTGTGTGCAGAATACATTTTTGTTAAAACATTCTATTTTGTTAACAGCAGTTATTAACCCGGGGGAAGCCGGGTAGTACAGCTAGTACTGTATATATTTTTAGATTCCATCCTTGAAAGCTACCTGAAAAATTAACCGGTCACATTTTTTTTTTAGCTGCTTTATGGTGTTTGTTGCATGAAGTGTTTAAAAGACGTTAAAGCAGACAGAACATATACACAGAGAGCCATTCTGATATTACTAAGCATTCACATTTCTTGAGCCTTTTTCAGGTAGTTTCCAGACAGTTTGTCTTTGCATGTGTTTATGGGGTAGGGTGTTCTTATCTGTGGGTGCCAGCACCAATTAAAAATTTAGTAATTTTTTTGTAATATTTATATGATGAAAAAAAAAATTAAAATTCTTAACCATAGAGGTTTTTTGATATGTATTGAATCTTATGCAGACTCTATTTTTCGGTTAATAGTTTTGATATTGGTGAGGTTTGCTGTGCTAATGTCTAGTTAGAAATGGAGTTCTATTTCCTTTTTTGGCTTAAGTTTCCAGACATAACCTAAAGGGGTTTTCCAGTTTCAGAGTTTGATTTAAAAACAATGCTTTACTAGAGTTGAGCGAGTACCTAATTATTCGTACTCGCTATCCTCATAACGAGTACTCTCTAATACTTGCGTATTCGTTCCAAATAGCGTGTGCAATGCAAGCCAATGGGGAAAACTCACAATTTAACAAGTAACACGAATTCTGCACTATTTGCTACTTGCACGAATAGTATGGCATTTGGGTTACTCGTTACTTTGCAAGTTTTTCCCCATTGACCTGCATTGCACACGCTATTTGGAACGACTACGTAAGTATTAGACAGTATTCGTTATGATGAAAGCGAGTACAAATAGTTAGCTACTCGCTCAACACTATGCTTTACTCATCCTCCCCAGGTCCAGTGCGGAGTCTCAGCCGCTGATCCCAGTGTCAATTATTGTTGTCAGCCAATAACAGAGCTCAGTGGCTCTGCGTGGCTTATGCCAGCAACTCGGGAAGAGCCACTGAGCTCATTGATTTATTGCAGCGCTGGAGATTCATTAACGGGAACCTGTCACCGGATTTGGCGACTATAAGCTGCGGCCACCACCAGTGAGCTCTTATATACTGCTCTTATATACTGCATATAGAACATAAAATATACTTTTTTATTATACTCACCTGGGGGATGGTCTGGTTCGAAGCGTGTCACTGCTCTCCGTTCCGGCGTCTCCTTCTCTGCTGCGATCTCCATCTTCCTCCTTCTATCCAGCGCAGCCCAGCATTGTGGTCCTGCACAGGCACAGTTGTGTACAGTACTGTAATGCGCAGGAGTGAGGAAAGGTTAAAGACCGCCCGCGCATGAGCACTACAATACTGTGAGCAGGGCAGATCAACGTGCGCCTGCGCAGGACCTCAATGCTGGCTAGTGTGGATGACATAGGACACGTCAGGCACACAGGCCCCAGAAGAAGGAGGACTGAGATCGCTGCAGAGAGGAGGCGCTAGACCGGAGAGCAGCGACACCCATCGGACGGGACTGCCTCCTAGGCGAGTATTATAAAGGTGTTTTTTACGTTCTGTAGAGTGTCCTGGGCTCTTATATACAGTATTCTGGAATGCTGTATATAAGAGCTTAGTAGTAGTGGCAGCTCATAATGGAAAAACCTGGTGACAGGTTCCCTTTAAGATTGACTCTTCATTTGTCAGTCTTAAGGCTGCTTTACATGTGTCGATTTCATGTGCGATCGCACCCGCCCCCATCGTTTGTGCAGCACGGGCAATTTGTTACCTGTGTCGCACAAAGTCAGTAACCCCCGTCACATGTACTTACCTCACGAACGACCTCGATGTGGGCGGCGAACATCCTCTTCCTGAAGGGGGAGGGACGTTCGGCGTCACAGTGACATCACACAACCTCCGGCCAATAGAAGCGGAGGGGCGGAGATGAGCGGGATGTAACATCTCGCCCACCTCCTTCCTTCCGCATTGCCGGCGGGACGCAGGTAAGCTGCAGTTGATCGTTCCCGGGGTGTCACACGGAGTGATGTGTGCTGCCTCGGGAACAATGAACAACCGGCGCGCAGAAGGACATTCAATATTGTGAAAATGAGCTACGTGTCAACGAGCAACGATAAGGTGAGTATTTTTGCTCTTTCACACTCGCTCGTAGGTGTCACACGCTACGATATGTCAAACGAGGCCGGATGTGCGTCACTAACGACGTGACCCCGACGACATATCGCAAGATATATCGTAGCGTGTAAAGCCCGCTTAAGTCTAAGTTCACATGTCCTGTAGTGAATAGATCCATCGTGAAACTGATTTCTGCCAGATTTATTTCTTTAACATGGAAGTCTATGTACAATGGATCTGTTAACGGATTGCTATTTAGCCATTAATTGTACTTGCATTTGTTTCGGATCCATTGTTTTACTAACAAATGGACAATAAATAGCAAACCAGTTAATGGATCCGTTGTCCATAGCCTCCACATGTTAAAAACGGATCCGGCTGACATCAGTTATTTAACAACGGAGAAAAAAGTTTTGTTTGCACAACTTTTTTGTGACCAGATCTCTAACGGGTCCATGATAACAGATGACTACAGGACATGTGAACCCAGCCTTAAACTGAAGTGAATAATTTGCACCAAAGTAATGGAAATGTGACCCTCTTAATACATTTTGGAGCATCCTGGGCAGTCCTACAGACAGAAAATGAAATCTATGCCTGCTACAAACTGGTGTAGATTTGCACTAAAATTTGCACCATTTTCTGTCTTTCATAATAATAACTTAGTCGGATTCTGCCAGCTATGATTTTTTCTTTGCTCCAGTTTTCAGAACTGGGATAAGAAAAAAAAAGTCACAAATGTTTGTGCAACTATGATGTGCATCGAAGTTTGAAACTTTTCTACCTTACAACACTGGTGTATACGTGTAGGCATGTGTGGATCATTAGCAAGATCCTTGGTGATCATCATTTTAAAGGGTGCAGGCAAATATCAGAAACTAATATATCTTATCAAAGAAATCTTTTTCCTTCTCAACTTATGAGCCACTTCTCCCCATTCCTCCTCAACTCAACATCCACTATGAAAAAGCAGCTCAACTCTGTCTGGATCAAGACAAGTTGGACTGCCAGCACACTGAGGAGTCAGGTTACACACCTCCTATTATGCTCTATGGAGAGGAGAGAAAAGAACAGGTAGGGACAGACACAGAAAAATTGTGCTGAGCTTTCTGACAAGTCCTTTACCTCCTCCCAGAGCTCGACTTCACATACTCACTGTTTTGATGAGCGAATACTACCATTCTCAGGTGCTCGGTACTCGTAAGGAGCAGTTGGATGCTCGGATGGGCGCAACTCGAGCACCCGAGTATAATGGAGTAAATAGGAAACTCAAGCATCTTTCTGGATGATTTCCCGGAAGAATGTTTGAATCTCCCATTTACTTCCATTATACTTGTCTGCTCGAGTTGAGCCCATCTGAGCGTCTAACAAGTTCTGAACACCCGAGCATGGTAGTGCTCGCTCATCACTAGTTATGAGTACCGAGCATGGTAGTGCTCGCTCATCACTAGTTATGAGTACCGAGAACCTGAGCATGGTAGTGCTCGCTCATATCTAGTTATGAGTACCGAGCACCTGAGCATGGCAGTGCTTGCTCATCACTAGTTAAGAGTACAGAGCACACGAATATGGTAGTGCCCGCTCATCAGTAGTTACGAGTACTGAGCACCCGAGCATGGTAGTGCTCACTCATCACTAGTTACGAGTACTGAGCACCCGAGCATGGTAGTGCTCACTCATCACTAGTTACGAGTACCGAGAACCCGAGTATGGTAGTGCTTGCTCATCACTAGTTACGAGTACTGAGCACCCGAGCATGGTAGTGCCCGCTCATCACAAGTTACCAGTACTGAGCACCCGAGTATGGTAGTGCTTGCTCATCACTAGTTACGAGTACTGAGCACCCGAGCATGGTAGTGTCCGCTCATCACTAGTTACGAGTACTGAGCACCCGAGCATGCTAGTGCTCGCTCATCCCTAGTTGCGAGTACTCAGCACCCAAACATGGTAGTGACTCCAGTGCCAGCCGAACTCAGCTGACCTCACAGCCAGCACAATCTGCGATGTATGCAGCGGGACACAGAACAAGTATTCGCCCGACACTGGAGTCCTCAGCTCATCTAAACTCAGCTGAACTCCTGACCACACAGCCCGCACACAGTCACACGTGATCGGCAGCAGGCAGTGACTGCTGTTAACCTGCATCCATCGTAGCGTGTGCGGGCTGTGAGATCAGGAGTCAGCTGACTCCAGTGCCGGCCGATAAATTCTGTGTCCCGTTGCAGAAGGATCTGGTAAAATAACAATTGCAGTGGCATGCGTTGGACATTCAAGCCACAGGATCCGGTCATATGTGGTTTGCGTTTTTTTCCCGACTGGCAAAAAAACGCTGATGTGAAAGCACCTTTATGGCCTAATATCATGTCATTTAATTCTAGATCTACAGTGCTACAGGGAAATTCAGAAATAGTGGCTCCTAACAGGGATTGTAAGCAGAATGCAGAGGCCTTTCTACAGGAGCATGCATTATGCAGAAAGGCTTTTTTATTACTCTGATCTTACTCTGATTAATCTGATCTTCTCCTTAAAATAATACAACATTTCCAAATGGAAGCCATTGAGTGAAGAGGGCAATGAGCACCGATGCTTGGATATACTATAGGTAGTCTAAAGGCTGCTTTACACCAGACAATCTATCGTGCGATAGATCGTCGGGGTCACGGTTTTTGTGACGCACATCCGGCATCGCTGGCGATGCCGGCCTGTGTGACACCTCCTAGCGACGCAGTATCGCTCACAAATCGTGAGTCGTGTACTGGTCGGTAGGTTCCATAATATCGTTTAATTTAGTTGTTCATCGTTTCCGTGGCAGCACACGCTGCTCCGTGTGACACCCTGGGAACGATGAACAGCAGCTCACCTGCGTCACGCGGCCGCCGCCGGCTATGTGAAGGAAAGAGGTGGGCGGGATGTTTACATCCCGCTCATCTCCGCCCCTCTGCTTCCATTGGCCGGCGGCCGTTTGACGTCGCTGTGACGCCGAATGTTCCTCCCACTCCAGGAAGTGGACGTTCGCCGCCCACAGCGTGGTCGCACGAGAGGTAAGTACGTGTGACGGGGGCTTACCGACTTTGTGCGACACGGGCAGTGATTTGCCCGTGGCTCAAAAAGGACGGGGGTGGGTACGATCGATTGTGAAATTGCACAATCGGTCGTACGTGTAAAGCCCCCTTAAGTTTCTACTATAACTTCTAGGAGGAGCGTGGTCTGCAAGTAGCATTTATTTCCCATCTACAGGTACTCGAATACAGTCACTGACATCTGTATAGCTGGAGGCATTTTTACTAGGAACCGATGACATCATGAAGGAGTGAGGTAACTGATGTCATGGAATCCTTATATACAAAATTACAATACACTTCAACATGTTGGTTCAAGCCAAGAGAATATCTTCTCAATGCTGTGCAGGAAAGACATAGCAAGATCACTGCTATCATGGGACTACCAGATTGTAATGGTCGTTAAAATCTCCACTGTAACAGCAGCATAAATGCCAATTACCTGTTCATTCCCTTGGTTACATTAAGTCCCAGCCCAATGATAATGTTCTACAATTCCTTAAAAAAAAGTAGTGTAGGTTCAACAAAACTAATAGAACCATTACGGGAAGACTGAGGATAAGAGGGCCAATGTTATGAAAATTCCTAAAGGGTTTTTCCAACTCCATGAAAGGATTGAGTCTTGTCCACAACACACTAAAAGGGTCCAAATTTCCTATTTATTTTTGTATTATTTTTTTTTCATTTTGGTTGATCTGCCTACTCCTGGCATTTGTGTCTGCAATGTATATTGATTAGATCACCTAATTTACAAAGAAGGTGTCACGATTCCTCTGTGCAGAACATCTTGCACACAGGTGATGCTCTGCTGCACCTTCCTGAATTACAGAGCCTACAGTGACATTATTCCTTTGTGCAGAGCATCTTGCACACAGGTGATGCTCTGCTGCGGCTTCCTGAACTACAAAGCCGGCATTGACATGTTTCCTTCGTGCAGAGCATCTTGCATTGGGAAATGCTCTGCTGTGTTTCTTTGAGCACTAGCTGCCAGGTTGTTTGACAGCACAGGAATCCATGCAGGTTCTGGAAGGTGCTTTTACTCAAGTGTTCCACCTTCCTGGTAATTGCTCTGTTTCATTACTGAGTATGGTCTCCCAGAACCTCACCAGTTGTACTCTCTGGTTCTGCAGTTGTGCTTTTGGCTTGTGTTTGTGTACTGATCTAAGGTTCTTGACCCTGGACAGTTGTTTGGCTCCTCTCTGCCCGCTCCCTATTCTTGTTGTTACCACCTGGCTTCTGACCTCAAACCATTACCTGACCAAGTTTGTGTCTTCTCCCTGTTCTTGTCGTTACCTCCTGGCTTCTGACCTCGGACTGTTACCTGACCACATCTCTGTCTGCTCGTTGAATCTAATATGTACTCTCCTGGAATTCTGACACTCGGCCTGTGACTTGACTGCATTTCTGCTTACTTTCTGTGATCCTGACATGTTCTCCTGTTTCCTGACCTCGGTTTGTCTGACTACTCTTTTGTCTATACTATCCGTAAGTAGTGACTAGCATCACAGAGGGGTTATGTAGCTTCAAAGGTGCCATTGAAAAGGACTGTGATCCAGCTAAGAATTCCCAAACGAATCAATATTTATTAAAAAAAATTACCTATTATTTAAATTAGATTTTAAATTCAATGTATATTAAAACATTTTGGAGCATTTTTAGACTCTGACTTCCTTCTCCAGAAAATTCACATGCACATTAGCCACAATGAACATTAAGTTATGTGCACTGCATAGAGGTACTACCTGTCATTGTAATCCTGCCTCTGGTGATAGGAAACTGCTGAAAACTCTTCCTGAAAGAACAGGAAGTATGAGTCTAAAAAAAAAAGCCCAGCTGCATGTGGCAATTAGAAACCTGAGCTCTTAGTTCCTGCTCACCAGCCTGAAGAAATCAACTCCTGCAGAACTGAAGACCAGTGAACCTGAATCAGCCGACGCCCGGCTCTGGCTGAACAATACAGGAGCCTCAGGTTGCTTGTCAGACTCTGTGGTGAGAACAGAGTCTGACAGTGCCGTGTCACCATGAAGGAGACAGCTGCATGTGGCAATTAGCAACCTGAGCTCTTAGTTCCTGCTCACCAGTATGCAGGAATTAACTCCTGCAGAACTGAAGACCAGTGAACCTGAATCAGCCAATGCCGGGCTCTGACTGAACAATACAGAAGCCTCAGGTTGTTTGTCAGACTCTGTGGTGTGAACAGAGTCTGACGACGCCGTATCACCAGGAAGGAGACAGCTGCACGTGGTAATTAGCAACCTGAGCTCTTAGTTTCTGCTCACCAGTCTGAAGGAATCAACTCCTGCAGAACTGAAGACCAGTGAAGCTGAATCAGCCGATGCTCAGCTCTGGCTGAACAACTCAGACTCTGTGGTGTGAACAGAGTCTGATGACGCTGTGCCACAAGGTGCGTGCAGTGCCAAACATCGCCTGACACAGATTTTCTTTAAAACCCATTGGCAACTTGACTATTTCTTATTCCTGTTTTGAAAGGTTTTCTAAAAATACATAAATTATTAAGATTTGAACATATATACTCTCTCACAATACAGTCACGAATGTTCGAATGCTTTTAGTTTTGCTGTGATCTAAAAAAAATTTCCTTGGAAAAATGGTATCAATCAAAGCAAAATATCCATACCCATGAATGATGTGTTAAAGCAAATTCCGATAATGTAAAAATATCAGTAGATTTGTTTGATTGGGGAAAGACTTTCTAGCTTCAGGGGTACTTTGCACACTACGACATCGCAGGTGCGATGTCGGTGAGGTCATGTCGAAAGTGACGCACTTCCTGCGTCGCTCTCGACATTGTAGTGTGTAAATCCTAGATGATACGATTAACGAGCGGAAAATCGTCGTAATCGTATCATCGGTGTAGCGTCGGCGAATTCCATAATTACGCTGGCGCGACGGTCCGATGTTGTTCCTCGCTCCTGCGGCAGCACACATCGCTGTGTGTGAAGTCGCAGGAGCGAGGAACATCTCCTACCGGCGTCATCGCGGCTCACGCCAGCTATGCGGAAGGAAGAAGGTGGGCGGGATGTTTACATCCCGCTCATCTCCGCCCCTCTGCTCCTATTGGCCGCCTGCCGTGTGACGTCGCAGTGACGCCGCACGACCCGCCCCCTTAATAAGGAGGCGGTTCGCCGGCCAGAGCGACGTCGCACGACAGGTGAGTGCATGTGAATATTATCGCTACGGCAGCTATCACAATGATATCGCAGCTGCGACGGAGGCGGGGGACTATCGCACTCGGCATCGCAGCATCGGCTAGCGATGTTGCAGCGTGCAAAGTACCCCTTAGTCTAATTTCAGGCATCCATTCATCACACTGTGTGACCTTTCCTCTTTTATATCTAAGGCGCCGCTGCTGCTTGCCCCAATTGTCCAGCCTCTGGTTTCCTTTTCCTGCTGTCCCTGACACATTACATGTCAACCCTTCTCTTTTTCAGTTGCCCGTTTTTTTTTTCTTCTCTCATGTAGACTATATTTTCCAGTTTGACTCAATGATGGAGTTGTTTCTTTGCTTCTTGTGCGCTTAGCCATTTAATTAAAGCGATCCATATTGAATTCATGTCCAGATGCCTTGACCAGCGGAGTCAGACCCTCATTGGCATGCCAGCTGCTCGGTGCTTAGCACGGCTCCTGCATACTAATCATGCTGCGAGCAGTCATTCATCAGCCCATGATACAGCTCCAGCATCTACAAGCACTTATGACATGTAATTGGTGGTGCATAAGGAAGCCAGGCCACATTAAAAACCCTACAGATAGTCAGAGATAAAAATTAATGACTTTTGCTTTGTGTAATCCAGCATGCGTTGGTGGGAAAAGGGAGGGGGGCTGGGATTAATAAGAGCACAAAGGAACAAAGCCCGACTTGCTGTTGTTTACGAACTAAACAATACAAATTTTCGGCACGGGTGAGTTTGGACCCCTTGCAGATTTAGCATATTTATGTTGTAGAGAAATAAAAAAAAAAAAACGCCGTCTTGATGGGGTCCAGCAGGGCAGCCGGATTTCTATTATTTTCATTAAGTACAACTGAGATTATTATCATTGTTGCTGTGAGCGTCTAAACAGACTTGCTCTGAAATTCCTTTCCCTAAATGTGCAGAATAATGTGGATTTCGCATACAGCTGCAAAGATTCATTTATTAATAATGCTATTTATACCTGTTCTAGTTTCCCCAGAATTCATTAGGGAAATGTACAGGATGAACCTGTACACGGTGGGGACTCTACGGAGCAAACACTTTGTGTATAAATTTAGCCTGTAGATGAGAGGAGCAGTTATGGGGCCTCCTGATACCTTAGGGCCCTTGTCTGCGAATGTATATATTCATGACGTGAGATTTTTCCATATCGTACATTTACATATAAAAAAAAAAAAGGATTTACGAACATTTTGATAGATCCTTATCCGATCGAAATAATTTAAGATCCTAAGTATCATTCTTCTAATTTTTGCTATAGACCTTGCTGTAAAGAAACTAGTACGAGCACTGATAAGTACGGATTGGTACTTATATATACATATAATTCTAATTCTTATTCCGTGAGACTGGGGACGCCATTCAACTCCACTTCTAGAAGATATTAACTTTTCACGTTTTATTTAGTAGCATGACAAAAAAAAAGTGTCAGAACCATCCTGAAGATCTAATGGGAGGTATGTGTATGTATGGGTATAGTGGGAAGACTAGGGGTCCTTGTGCTATCCCTATTCACAGAGATACCCCTAATGGTGGGGATGTCTGAGCCACCTTCCTAGCCATGCACCTGACCAAGCCTGATCTTATACCCCCTCTTCTTTCCCGCTGCTGAGACAGGAGTGTGATCTAACCTCAGGGATACTCCTGATGGTGGAGAGGCCTGAGTTTCCTTCCTGGCTGTGCTCCTGACGAAGCCTGATCTTATACCCCATCTTCTTGCCCCCCGGGGCTGAGACAGGAGTGTGAGCTAACCTCAGGGATACTCCTGATGATGGAGAGGTCTAAGTCTCGTTCCTGGCCATGCTCCTGACCAAGCCTGATCTTATATCCTCTGTTCTCCCTTGGTGCTGAGACAGGAATGTGATCTAACCTCAGAGTTCCCCTAATGGTGGAGAGGCCTGAGTCTCCTTCCTGGCCATGCTCCTGACCAAGCCTGATCTTATACCCCCTCTTCTTCCCTGGTGCTGAGACAGGAATGTGATCTAACCTCAGGAATACTCCTGATGGTGGAGAAGACTGAGTCTCATTCCTGGCTGTACTCCTGACCAAGCCTGATCTTATACCCCCTCTTCTTCCCCGGTGCTCAGACAAGAGTGTGATGTAACCTCAGGATACTCCTGATGATGGAGAGGTCTAAGTCTCCTTGCTGGCCATGCTCCTCACCAAGCCTGATCTTATATCCTCTCTTCTCCCCTAGTGCTGAGACAGGAATGTGATCTAACCTCAGAGTTCCCCTAATGGTGGAGAGGCCTGAGTCTTCTTCCTGGCCATGCTCCTGACCAAGCCTGATCTTATACCCCCTCTTCTTCCCTGGTGCTGAGACAGGAATGTGATCTAACCTCAGGAATACTCCTGATGGTGGAGAAGACTGAGTCTCATTCCTGGCTGTGCTCCTGACCAAGCCTGATCTTATACCCCATCTTCTTGCCCCCCGGGGCTGAGACAGGATAGTGAGCTAACCTCAGGGATACTCCTGATGATGGAGAGGTCTGAGTCTCCTTCCTGGCTATCCATGCTCCTGGCCAAGCCTGATCTTATCCCGCTCTTCTTCACCGGGGCTGGTACAGGAGTGTGATCTAACCTCAGGGATACTCCTGATGGTGGAGAGGCCTAAGTCTCCTTCCTGGCCGTGCTCCTGACCAAGCCTGATCTTATATCCTCTCTTCTCCCCTGGTGCTGAGACAGGAATGTGATCTAACCTCAGAGTTCCCCTAATGGTGGAGAGGCCTGAGTCTCCTTCCTGGCCATGCTCCTGACCAAGCCTGATCTTATACCCCCTCTTCTTCCCTGGTGCTGAGACAGGAATGTGATCTAACCTCAGGAATACTCCTGATGGTAGAGAAGACTGAGTCTCATTCCTGGCTGTGCTCCTGACCAAGCCTGATCTTATACCCCCTCTTCTTCCCCGGTGCTCAGACAAGAGTGTGATGTAACCTCAGGGATACTCCTGATGGTGGAGAGGTCTGAGTCTCCTTCCTGGCCATCCATGCTCCTGGCCAAGCCTGATCTTATCCCACTCTTCTTCCCCGGGGCTGGGACAGGAGTGTGATCTAACCTCAGGGATACTCCTGATGGTGGAGAGGCCTGAATCTCCTTCCTGGCCGTGCTCCTGACCAAGCCTGATCTTATATCCTCTCTTCTCCCCTGGTGCTGAGACAGGAATGTGATCTAACCTCAGGGATACTCCTGATGGTGGAGAAGACTGAGTCTCATTCCTGGCTGTGCTCCTGACCAAGCCTGATCTTATACCCCCTCTTCTTTCCCGGTGCTGACACAAGAGTGTGATGTAACCTCAGGGATACTCCTGATGGTGGAGAGGCCTGAGTCTCCTTCCTGGCCGTGCTCTTGACCTAGCTTGATCTTTTAACCCCTCTTATTCCCTGGGGCTGAGACAAGAGTGTGATGTAACCTCAGGGATACTCCTGATGGTGGAGAGGCCTGAGTCTCCTTCCTGAACTTGCTCCTGACCAGCCCTGATCTGATACCCCCACCCCCGGGGGAGGGGGGCAGGACAGGAGTGTAATTTAACCCATGAGAATAGACATACAGGAGAGACCAAAACTCTACCTTACAACATGCTCAGGCAGTGGTATAAGTCAATAAGAGGTATGAATGAAAATTACAGCAGGTAGGAAACAACAAGACGACTGGAAAACTCCACAACAAGTCCAAGCACCACGCAATATAATCACCAAAACTCCGTCACACAGCACGCATACACAGAGGTATAAGACAATAAGAGGTAGGGAGGGATATAAGAGCAAGGAAGAAACAACAATACGACTGGAGAACTCCAAAACAACTCCAAGCACCAGGCAATATAATCACCAAAACTCTGTCACACAGAATGCATACACAGAGGTATAAGACAATAAAGGATTAGGAGGAAAACAAGAGCAGGGAGGAAACAACAAGACGACGGGTAACTCTACAACAACACCAACACAAAGAAACTCTTTCTCTTGCAAGTCTGGGACGCCACAACTCACAGACCAATAAATCGTAAACTATAGTTGGCGTGGGTAGCATATTTTTTCCAGCCTAAATATGAGAGGAGCATATGTGAATGGCTACCTTACAACATGTGATCAAAAAAGCCTAACGAGCAGGCTAGCAGAGGTTAAGTCTTGCTGACCTGTCCATAAATGAGCAGACAGCAGGTCGATGCCTGGGCCTGCCTGTGTTGATCAGAGACACTAGAGAAACCATTTACAATGTCAACAGAGTCTGACGCTGCCATTACAGTCGATGTGTTTTGTTCAAACTTTGTTGACACTCATCCCTTTACAATAACCTACCTCCCTATTTTGGAGTAGCAACATAGTTGGTATAAGTCAGGCAGACTTCAGGGCATAGATTACCTCCTAAATAGAGATAAGTAGATCGATCAGCAGATGATTGAGTCACCAGGTTTTCCCTTATAATCTGCAGCCACCATCTGTATTCTCTTATATACAGTATTCTAGAATGCTGTATATAAGTGCCCAGGCCACTCTGTATAACATAAAAAGACCTTTAATATACTCACCTAGCAGGTAGCCAGGTTCGATGGGCATTGCTACTCCCGGTCCGGCGCCTCCACTATCTTGCGCAATCGCCGTCCTCCTTCCCAGCCGCATTTGGATTATGCTTCCTACGTCATCCATACAGAGTGCTCCATTGCGCTCCTGTGCATGTGTGGCACCCTGGACAAGCCAGGGGCCACAGAGAACAACACCACAACACCCCGCACTCCCAGCAGGCACACCGAAGTCAGACACAAAACCCTTGTTGCCTTCCTCCAGGGGCTGATGTCCACACCAGGGGGTGGGCCAGGCGGTTGGTCCTGCCCACCGAGGAGTTCACAGTCCTGGAGGCGGGAAAACAGACAGTCTAGTTTTGACAGTGACAGTGGAAGGACGAAAGTGTAGTAGCAGAGCAACTGACTGACAGCGTCCGGGTGTGTGGCCCGGGCGAGACAGCAAGGTTGGCAGACGGTGGTGACCGTCTGCAGGAGTGGCCGATTGGAGTCCACCGTAAGGACCGTGGAGGGGCGGTGGCCCGGCGGTACTGGACCGGTACGCGAAGAGAAGCCAGCACCATCTGGCAGGGGCTTACGGACCCCGGCAAGGCTAGCAGTCGTCGTGAATTTGCCAAATTCGTTAGTGAAGGGAACCTCCTGGGTTTCCCAACGACCAAGTCCCGACAGAAGGCAACAGTCCAACCAAGTGAGGGAGACACCGCCACCGCCAAGGCAACCGTTTCTCAGGGCCAGCGCCTGCGGGCAAAAGGGGCTCCTCCGGCCCATATCCAAGCCGGGGAGCGGGTTACCGGTGGGAACCCATTGGAACCGTACAAACAACTTAGGTGCAGGGAAAGGCAGTTACCACCAACCTGCCGGGAGCAACAACACTGCAGCCATCTGTGGGACCCGTCCATCCAGCTGTGTGTTTTACCGAGAACTGTGTCTTCATCATTGGGCTGAGTGAGTACCACCGTGCCGTGCGGCACAGCGCTGCCCCCGCGACCCTGCACCTCCCCAGGCCCCGTAACCTGCCTGCCATCCATCCCTACCCCATCACCGGGCCCCGGGACAACCAACCCCCTACCCACGGAGGGGAGAACTAACATCAAAGCCGATCCCTGTCACCGCTCCCGGGATCCCCGTCCAGTGCAGCGGTGGTGTCACCAAAATCACCACAACCGTGGGCGTCACGGACAATAATCAACCCCCCCACAATCAAAATCCACCTTTTCACTCACGGGCGAGGAGCGCCGCTCGAGTCCCCGGGATCCGGCCCACCGCTCGAGCCACCACTGAGCAGCAGCAGCCGCAGCAGCAGTGGCAGCCGGACCCGAGCAGTGGGAGAGCGCAGCGTCCCCTCCTCCGCCCGCGACACATGCGCACTTTGATCTGCCCTGGAGAGGGCAGAGCAAAGTACTGTAATGTGCAGGTGTGAGGAAAGGGCAAAGACTGCCTCACGCATGCGTACTACAATACTTTGATCTGCAAGGATGGTGGACGGTGACTGCACAAGATGGAGGAGGTGCTGGACTCAAGAGCAGTGAATCCCATTGGACCTGACTGCCCCTCAGGTGAGTATAATAAAGGTCTTTTTTACGGTCTCTAGAGCTTCCTGGGTTCTTATATACAGCATTCTAGAACACTGTACATAAGGGCTGACTGGTACTCGCCACAGCTTATAGGGGTAAATCCTGGTGACAGGTTCCCTTTAAAGTTGAATTTTTTGCAATTGGTGGTTTCACGTGAATTCGAGCAATTTGAGATTCAATTCGTGGTAAGCAAAAAAAACAAGCCATGCCAGGCATTTCCCACACTGGTGATACATCAGAGATCAGGCTAATGTCTTTGTCAGGACTCTGGTTTCTGTCTATCCTGTTTGGGCTTTTTGCCCTTTTCCAAAATGCTTCATTCGTCTCCATGTGTTCTGTGTCTTCTTGTCTTGCCTTTATAATTCCAGTCCAGCCTCCAGTCCTCTGCTTGAGTATTCTGCCTGGTTTCCTCCTCCTAGTGGTGTCTCACGTTTCTCCATCTACCCCAGCAAAGTCTGTGTGACTCGCCTGTTGCTGCTCATCAGAGGTTCTGCTAACGTCTTCCCTCCTGCTGATTCCTGCGTCTGATGCCTAGCCCCTGCTGCGGTTCTTGCCTGACCCGCCTTGCTTTCACGGAAGCCGGCTTGTTCTGCTACTTGTTTTTTGGACACTTGCGAATTGCTGTGCTACTTGTTTTTTGGACACTTGCAAATTGCTGTGCTACTTGTTTTTTGGACACTTGTAAATTGCTGTGCTACTTGTTTTTTGGACACTTGCGAATTGCTGTGCTACTTGTTTTTTGGACACTTGCGAATTGCCGTGCTACTTGTTTTTTGGACACTTGCTAATTGCTGTGCTACTTGTTTTTTGGACACTTGCAAATTGCTGTGCTACTTGTTTTTTGGACACTTGCGAATTGCTGTGCTACTTGTTTTTTGAACACTTGCGAATTGCTCTGCTACTTGTTTTTTGGACACTTGCAAATTGCTGTGCTACTTGTTTTTTGGACACTTGCAAATTGCTGTGCTACTTGTTTTTTGGACACTTGCAAATTGCTGTGCTACTTGTTTTTTGGACACTTGCAAATTGCTGTGCTACTTGTTTTTTGGACTCTTGCAAATTGCTCTGCTACTTGTTTTTTGGACACTTGCGAATTGCTGTGCTACTTGTTTTTTGGACTCTTGCAAATTGCTGTGCTACTTGTTTTTTGGACACTTGCAAATTGCTGTGCTACTTGTTTCTTGGACACTTGCAAATTGCTGTGCTACTTGTTTTTTGGACTCTTGCAAATTGCTGTGCTACTTGTTTTTTGGACACTTGCAAATTGCTGTGCTACTTGTTTTTTGGACACTTTCAAATTGCTGTGCTACTTGTTTTTCGGACACTTGCAAATTGCTCTGCTACTTGTGTTTTGGACACTTGCAAATTGCTCTGCTACTTGTTTTTTGGACACTTGCAAATTGCTCTGCTACTTGTTTTTTGGACACTTGCAAATTGCTCTGCTACTTGTTTTTTGGACACTTGCAAATTGCTCTGCTACTTGTTTTTCGGACACTTGAAAATTGCTCTGCTACTTGTGTTTTGGACACTTGCAAATTGCTGTGCTGCTTGTTTTTTGGACACTTGCAAATTGCTCTGCTACTTGTTTTTTGCACTTGTTTGTTTTTCACGTGTTACAATATAAACTTTATCACCTATAAACTGGGTTCAGTTGTGTCATTGCTCCACGCAAACAGATTCCTGAGTAATCCATTATAATTATTACAGTCTTCATGTGTACCTGCACGACTTCCCCATAATGCCCTGCAGCTATAACATCTAGCGGTCAGTACCTGGGACATACAATGTCAGTGGTTCTCAGTGGAGCAGTTTGCTCAGCAGAGTCGTTATCCATCTCCAGAGTCAGAGGGTAGAATAAAGATTAGATATTGGGGGGAAAAAACTTTTTAACAGTGAAGGTGATCAATGAGTGGAACAGGCTGCCACAAGAAGTGGTCAGTTCTCCTTCAATGGTTCAATAGTTATTCGCGCCCATCTGCCTGCCTGTCCTTCCTCCCCCAACATCTTCCCTCCAGTCTTCCCCTGTATTTATAGAGACAGGGGGAGGAAGGACAGGCAGACAGACAGGGGCGGGAATAACTAGAAAAACCGACCCACCTATTAGCTATTCCGTTGCACCTGTCAATCAATAACAGTGCATTTCTCAAACTTTACTTGCCTGTATTTCAGAAACTATACGTCCGATCTCACAACTAAAGGTATGTATAGAATCAGCCTGATAGCGCCAGTATAGCACTGGCTTTAGTTTATATATGAAAATCCAGGTGGTTGGTCCTCTTTAAAGTCATTTTCTACAATTATTGCCTCTTTGAGTCTATCGCATCTTCAGACAATTTCACAGTAGAATTCCCCATATATACGGATACATTTTTTTTTTATCTGTTTTTATTTATTTTTTTTGCTATAAATAATTTAATTTTATTCTCTCTACATGATTATGGAGGCAGCCATCTTGCCAAAACTGCTGTTAACATCATACACAGATAGGCTTTTCAGCAGCCACATTTTCCAAAGGAACCTATAGACTGCAGATGTTTATCGATTTTCAGGAGAGTATTTAGGGCATGCTCTGTGACCTGTGCAGAGGTCACTGTGCAGGGGGGTGGGAAAGAAAGCCTTGAACATAACATCTTGTTAGTGGTGGATCCTATGCTATCTCTATATAGATGTTACTCTTCATTGTATTCCTGCCTTTGATGATAATGAGACGACCATTTAGAAGCGATCTCTACAGAATAGGAAGTGTCTGCCCAATATGTGATCTGAATGGGAAGTACACATTTTAGGCTTATTCTATATATATATATATATATATATATATATACATTTAGGTCCAGAAATATTTGGACAGTGACACAAGTTTTGTTATTTTAGCTGTTTACAAAAACATGTTCAGAAATACAATTATATATATAATATGGGCTGAAAGTGCACACTCCCAGCTGCAATATGAGAGTTTTCACATCCATATCGGAGAAAGGGTTTAGGAATCATAGCTCTGTAATGCATAGCCTCCTCTTTTTAAAGGGACCAAAAGTAATTGGACAAGGGACTCTAAGGGCTGCAATTAACTCTGAAGGCGTCTCCCTCGTTAACCTGTAATCAATGAAGTAGTTAAAAGGTCTGGGGTTGATTACAGGTGTGTGGTTTTGCATTTGGAAGCTGTTGCTGTGACCAGACAACATGCGGTCTAAGGAACTCTCAATTGAGGTGAAGCAGAACATCCTGAGGCGGAAAAAAAAAGAAAAAATCCATCAGAGAGATAGCAGACATGCTTGGAGTAGCAAAATCAACAGTGGGTACATTCTGAGAAAAAAGGAATTGACTGGTGAGCTTGGGAACTCAAAGAGGCCTAGGCGTCCACGGATGACAACAGTGGTGGATGATCGCCGCATACTTTCTTTGGTGAAGAAGAACCCGTTCACAACATCAACTGAAGTCCAGAACACTCTCAGTGAAGTAGGTGTATCTGTCTCTAAGTCAACAGTAAAGAGAAGACTCCATAAAAGTAAATACAAAGGGTTCACATCTAGATGCAAACCATTCATCAATTCCAAAAATAGACAGGCCAGAGTTAAATTTGCTGAAAAACACCTCATGAAGCCAGCTCAGTTCTGGAAAAGTATTCTATGGACAGATGAGACAAAGATCAACCTGTACCAGAATGATGGGAAGAAAAAAGTTTGGAGAAGAAAGGGAACGGCACATGATCCAAGGCACACCACATCCTCTGTAAAACATGGTGGAGGCAACGTGATGGCATGGGCATGCATGGCTTTCAATGGCACTGGGTCACTTGTGTTTATTGATGACATAACAGCAGACAAGAGTAGCCGGATGAATTCTGAAGTGTACCGGGATATACTTTCAGCCCAGATTCAGCCAAATGCCGCAAAGTTGATCGGACGGCGCTTCATAGTACAGATGGACAATGACCCCAAGCATACAGCCAAAGCTACCCAGGAGTTCATGAGTGCAAAAAAGTGGAACATTCTGCAATGGCCAAGTCAATCACCAGATCTTAACCCAATTGAGCATGCATTTCACTTGCTCAAATCCAGACTTAAGACGGAAAGACCCACAAACAAGCAAGACCTGAAGGCTGCGGCTGTAAAGGCCTGGCAAAGCATTAAGAAGGAGGAAACCCAGCGTTTGGTGATGTCCATGGGTTCCAGACTTAAGGCAGTGATTGCCTCCAAAGGATTCGCAACAAAATATTGAAAATAAAAATATTTTGTTTGGGTTTGGTTTATTTGTCCAATTACTTTTGACCTCCTAAAATGTGGAGTGTTTGTAAAGAAATGTGACAATTCCTACAATTTCTATCAGATATTTTTGTTCAAACCTTCAAATTAAACGTTACAATCTGCACTTGAATTCTGTTGTAGAGGTTTCATTTCAAATCCAATGTGGTGGCATGCAGAGCCCAACTCGCGAAAATTGTGTCACTGTCCAAATATTTCTGGACCTAACTGTATATATATATATATATATATATATATATATATATATATATATAAAAGAAAAATGAAAAAATCACCTAAATGTACCTTGCTTTAGAGAATAAGTAATTATCATGGTCGGAAAAATAGAATGAACAAGACGAGGAGGATGACCAGCAACCCGATGGCTTGATTCTATCAAGATAATGGTGGAAAAAACCCTGGTGAACCTATCTCAGCTGAAAAGACCCTGGTGGACCTATCTAAGCTGAGAAGACCCTGATGGACCTATCTAGGCTGAAAAGACCCTGATAGACCTATCTAGGCTGAGAAGTTCCTGGTGGACCTATCTAAGCTGAGAAGACCCTGATGGACCTATCTAGGCTGAAAAGACCCTGGTGGACCTATCTAGGCTGAGAAGTTCCTGGTGGACCTATCTAAGCTGAGAAGACCCTGATGGACCTATCTAGGCTGAAAAGACCCTGATGGACCTATCTAGGCTGAAAAGACCCTGGTGGACCTATCTAGGCTGAAAAGACCCTGGTGGATCTATCTAAGCTGAGAAGACCCTGATGGACCTATCTAGGCTGAAAAGACCCTGATAGACCTATCTAGGCTGAGAAGTTCCTGGTGGACCTATCTAAGCTGAGAAGACCCTGATGGACCTATCTAGGCTGAAAAGACCCTGGTGGACCTATCTAGGCTGAGAAGTTCCTGGTGGACCTATCTAAGCTGAGAAGACCCTGATGGACCTATCTAGGCTGAAAAGACCCTGATGGACCTATCTAGGCTGAAAAGACCCTGGTGGACCTATCTAGGCTGAAAAGACCCTGGTGGATCTATCTAGACTCACACAAGATCGATCTTCCTACAGAGCGTTCATTCATCAAGTCACCATGGCTCGAGATCGAGCTGAAGGCCTTTAAAAGAAAGAAAGAGTTTTCTGATGACACATTCCCCTTTAACTTTAGGTGGGAGTACTCTTAAGTTGACAATGGGAAACATCTGAACCACTGCACTATGATTCTTCAAGACCAGCAGACATTTTGTTTGCAGCAAGTCCAAAGAGGGAAAAAATGTGGACCATCCCGTTTAGTAATCTGAAATAATATTGGGTGATCTGCTCTTCATCTGTTGCTTTTGTTATTTTCAATATCCATCACACTGGGAGAAGATATGACGGACCTACTATAGACGGCTCATTGTTGACTCCAGAGGGTAGAATATTTTTGGACTTTGCCATTAGACTTTGCCATTAATAATAAAGATTGGATGCTGTCTTCACATATGAAATATGCAAAAGATCACAATGGATAAAAGAAAGTGTTACAAGTTTCTGTCTTTCGGCCAGTGGACTCCATTGAACTAATATTCATCAACAACACCTTGTGGAATATGAAAGGTCAGAGTATTCCGGAGCTGCAGGGGCAATTTTCACCTCTGCAAAAATAAATCTCTTGTTATTGTGAGAACACTTGTTACATATTGGCACCTAGCGACATTAGCACTGAGCGATACACCTAGGCACTGGTTCTTCAGGCCAGAGGTATATGTTTTCTGTAGAACAAGTCCTCAATTCTCAGCGCCAGGAGCTAGACTTTCATTTATAATCTCTATGAAGACCAAAACCCCCTACTCTTTACAACTTACAATGCATGTGTGTGTATACATGTGATATGAATATGAACTTGCAAAAGGACCAGGAGCAGCAGGCTTGACTACACCGGGTGCAGAATTATTAGGCAAGTTGTATTTTAGAGGATTTTTTTTTTATTATTGATCAACACCTATGTTCTCAATCAACCCAAAAGACTCATAAATATCAAAGCTTAATATTTTTGGAAGTTGGAGTGTTTTTTTTTAGATTTGGCTATCTTAGGAGGATATCTGTTTGTGCAGGTAACTATTACTGTGCAGAATTATTAGGCAACTTAATAAAAACCAAATCTATTCCCATCTCACTTGTTTATTTTCACCAGGTAAACCAATATAACTGCACAAAATTTAGAAATAAACATTTCTTACATGCAAAAACAAAACCCCAAACAATTAGTGACCAATAAAGCCCCCTTTCCTTCTGATGACGCTCAGCAGCCGACCATCCATAGATTCTGTCATTGCTTGATCTGTTTATGATCAACATTGCGTGCAGCAGCCACCACAGCCTCCAGACATTGCTCCGAGAGGTGTACTGTTTTCCCTCCTTGTAGATCTCACATTTCATGAGGGACCACAGGTTCTCTATGGGGTTCAGATCAGGGGAACAAGGGGGCCATGTCATTATTTTTTCATCTTTTAGACCTTTACTGGCCAGCCACGCTGTGGAGTAGTTGGATGCATGTGATGGAGCATTGTCCTGCATGAAGATAATGTTTTTCTTGAACGATACCAACTTCTTCCTGTACCACTGCTTGAAGAAGTTGTCTTGCAGAAACTGGCAGTAGGTCTGGGAGTTGAGCTTCACTCCATCCTCAACCCAAAAAGGTCCCACAAGTTGATCTTTGATGATCCCAGCCCATACCAGTACCCACCTCCACCTTGCTGGCGTCTGAGTCGGAGTGGAGCTCTCTGCCCTTTACTGATCCAGCCTCTGGCCCATCAAGAGTCACTCTCATTTCATCAGTCCATAAAACCTTTGAAAAATCAGTCTTAAGATATTTCTTGGCCCAGTCTTGACGTTTTCTCTTATACTTCTTGGTCAGAGGTGGTGGTTTTTCAGCCTTCCTTACCTTGGCCATGTCCCTGAGTATGGCACACCTTGTGCTTTTTGATACTCCAGTAACGTTGCAGCTCTGAAATAGGCCAAACTGGTGGCAAATGGCATCTTGGCAGCTTCATGCTTGATTTTCCTCAATTCATGGGCAGTTATTTTGCGCCTTTTTTGTCAGAGTTAACCTCTGCTTGCCTGTTCTTTAGGCTTCTTCGATCACATGTTGCAAAGGTAGCCAATTATTTCTGCTCCTCTCATTTTTAGGTCAGAGGAAATCTTCTACCCATGCCAGCTATAGTTTATGCTGTGTTGGTCTATGAGTTGTGGTGTCCCAGATTTTTTGGAGAGAGAGATGCTTTTGCTTGGAGTGGTTGTGGAGTTTACCCGTCGTCTTGTTGTTTCCTTCCTGCTCTTTTTTTCCTCCTAATCACTTATTGTGTTCTACCTCTGTGTGTGCTATGTGACGGAGTTTTGATTTTCCCTGTCTGTCTCTTTCTGTGGGTTAAATCACATTCTTGTCCCGGCCCTCCCTGGAGAAGGGGAAAGGGGTATAAGACCAAGGTTGGTCAGGAAGGAGACTCAGACATCCCCACCATTAGGGGTATCTCTGAGAATAGGGATAGCATAGGGCCCCCTAGTCTGAGGGTCAGATTAGGAGCCCCCATTTCCCGCTATCCCCATTGTCCTCGTGACACTAATCTCTTACATAATTTAACATATATTTTTCTATGAGATTCAGATGATCTAATTATTTATATAGACTTCAATATTTAAAACTCTTCATTCGTCAAGAACCTGAATTGGATTACTCCATGAGATACTAGCACGTCCCTCATGCTATGGTTTTAATGGTCATAGTCTTGGGAGCATTTTATGAATTGCCTTTGAGTTGGGGATACTTGGCGTAGGGACATTGAGAAATATCCAACAAAAACACCTAATCTGCTGACTATGAAGTCATGTGCCTGAGCCGCAAACCAATTCCGGTAGGCTATTTAAACATGCAAACCCTTCTTTGAGTATCACCCGCTGTATACAGTTAGGTCCAGAAATATTTGGACAGTGACACAATTTTCGCGAGTTGGGCTCTGCATGCCACCACATTACATTTGAAATGAAACCTCTACAACAGAATTCAAGTGCAGATTGTAACGTTTAATTTGAAGGTTTGAACAAAAATATCTGATAGAAATTGTAGGAATTGTACACATTTCTTTACAAACACTCCACATTTTAGGAGGTCAAAAGTAATTGGACAAATAAACCAAACCCAAACAAAATATTTTTATTTTCAATATTTTGTTGCGAATCCTTTGGAGGCAATCACTGCCTTAAGTCTGGAACCCATGGACATCACCAAACGCTGGGTTTCCTCCTTCTTAATGCTTTGCCAGGCCTTTACAGCCGCAGCCTTCAGGTCTTGCTTGTTTGTGGGTCTTTCCGTCTTAAGTCTGGATTTGAGCAAGTGAAATGCATGCTCAATTGGGTTAAGATCTGGTGATTGACTTGGCCATTGCAGAATGTTCCACTTTTTAGCACTCATGAACTCCTGGGTAGCTTTGGCTGTATGCTTGGGGTCATTGTCCATCTGTACTATGAAGCGCCGTCCGATCAACTCTGCGGCATTTGGCTGAATCTGGGCTGAAAGTATATCCCGGTACACTTCAGAATTCATCCGGCTACTCTTGTCTGCTGTTATGTCATCAATAAACACAAGTGACCCAGTGCCATTGAAAGCCATGCATGCCCATGCCATCACGTTGCCTCCACCATGTTTTACAGAGGATGTGGTGTGCCTTGGATCATGTGCCGTTCCCTTTCTTCTCCAAACTTTTTTCTTCCCATCATTCTGGAACAGGTTGATCTTTGTCTCATCTGTCCATAGAATACTTTTCCAGAACTGAGCTGGCTTCATGAGGTGTTTTTCAGCAAATTTAACTCTGGCCTGTCTATTTTTGGAATTGATGAATGGTTTGCATCTAGAAGTGAACCCTTTGTATTTACTTTCATGGAGTCTTCTCTTTACTGTTGACTTAGAGACAGATACACCTACTTCACTGAGAGTGTTCTGGACTTCAGTTGATGTTGTGAACGGGTTCTTCTTCACCAAAGAAAGTATGCGGCGATCATCCACCACTGTTGTCATCCGTGGACGCCCAGGCCTTTTTGAGTTCCCAAGCTCACCAGTCAATTCCTTTTTTCTCAGAATGTACCCGACTGTTGATTTTGCTACTCCAAGCATGTCTGCTATCTCTCTGATGGATTTTTTCTTTTTTTTCAGCCTCAGGATGTTCTGCTTCACCTCAATTGAGAGTTCCTTAGACCGCATGTTGTCTGGTCACAGCAACAGCTTCCAAATGCAAAACCACACACCTGTAATCAACCTCAGACCTTTTAACTACTTAATTGATTACAGGTTAACGAGGGAGATGCCTTCAGAGTTAATTGCAGCCCTTAGAGTCCCTTGTCCAATTACTTTTGGTCCCTTGAAAAAGAGGAGGCTATGCATTACAGAGCTATGATTCCTAAACCCTTTCTCCGATTTGGATGTGAAAACTCTCATATTGCAGCTGGGAGTGTGCACTTTCAGCCCATATTATATATATAATTGTATTTCTGAACATGTTTTTGTAAACAGCTAAAATAACAAAACTTGTGTCACTGTCCAAATATTTCTGGCCCTGACTGTAGCTGTTGCCTCTAGTCTACTATATCGCTTATTGACTGCCTTTGCTTGACTCTCCTCTTCTCTGGATTTTGCTTTGTTGAATTGATCTGTTGCTATCCATGCATTTGTTTGGTTTGGGCCCTTGACCTGAACTCAGCCTTCGTCTTCTTCTTTTGGATTGTCTCTTAGTGGATCGTTTGGTTTTGATCCATGACTCTAGCCGACTACAGTACTATCATGGTACATTATTGTCAGCAGTACATCTCCGGTATAAACAGTAGCTATGTTGCCAACAACATTATGATTTATAGGCACCGAATGATAGTATTAACAATTGTTCTTCCCCATATAATTTTTGTCAGTATGTGTTCATAGGTCAGTAAATGAGTGAGTGCCATGTATGTAATTGATCAATGATCGTTAACAGTCAAGTCAACCTGTCAGAATGGGCATGTTTTACACTCAGATTTCTGATCAAATAGACCGGCTGAACGAGGACACCAGAGTATGAGAGAGACAGCCAAGATGGCTGTCGGCCAAACAATCGGCCGAAGCATCATTCGACAAACAGCTATCTAATGTGTACAGCCCGCTGTACTTGTGGGGGTCTCTTGTAGAGCGTGGGGGAATGCCTAAAACATTTGTTATTTGACAGCTACCTTTACTAACTTCCCCATACACATGAGCACTTGGCTTGGCTGAGCGTTCATGTGTTTTCCAAGGGAAGAAAGAAGAAAGCTGCTGCCACACATGATCCAGAGCAGCTTATCTCCCTTGAAAACCAAAAGATTGGACATTGAAATTCTATGGTCCAATCTTTCTCCCTGACATCATCTATTGGAAGAATCCCCAAACATATCAGATGGTCCCGTCAAAATTGGCAGGTTCAGAGGATTTTCATCTGTGTACAGAAGCTTCTAAACTCTGCGCCTCACTATAGTCCAGACCAGTTGCAGCATCACACTTCCTCTTTCACTATGCGTCTGTCTTTAGTGGCGTAACTAGAGTTTGATGGGCCTTGGTGCAAAATTTGTACCTGGTCCCCCCCCAACCGCGAAGGTTGGTCAGATATATGTATATATATTTAGCGTCTAAATCCTATAAATACATATGAGTTGCCCTTCCCCAGATTTTGTAGTAATATTCCCTATCCTGGTATATATGTTTGTTATCCTTGTACATATTAAAAGAGAGCCTGTGGAAGAAAAGGCACAATAGGGTCTTACCAGGTAGGCAGGAGGAGAAGAGGTGCAGAATGCACTCACCTATAGGGCTTGTGAAAGGTCACAACACCTAGAAAAGCATGTAATGGTGAAGATAGCTGCAGCACCGGAGTCACCGGCTGTGACCCCAGAAACACGTTGACTTATATTAGATCCTCTAATAAAGACTTGGATGATTTAATTTTCGTCTTCGGAGTGGTAAAAAGCGCGGTAATGACAACCTGTCTCCTTTGATGTTTTTCTATCATTCTGGTATATATGTTCCCCATCCTGGTATACATGCCCCCCCATCCTAGTAGATATGTCTCCCAACCTGGTATGTATATCCCCCCATTCAGGTATATACTCTTCCACTCCTGATATATACTGTCTCTCTCCAGGGACTCTCCTGGTATATACTGTCCCCCTCCTGGTATATACTGTCACCCTCCTGGTATACAGTATATGTTACTCTTCTGGGCCCCTCATGGTATATACTGTCCCCCTATAGGTATATACTGTTTCCCTCCTGGTATATATGTTCCTCTCCTGGGCCCCTCCTGGTATACACTGTACCCTTCCTGGTATATATGTTCCTTTCCTGGGACCCTCCTGGTATATACTGTCCCCCTACTGGTATATACTGTTCCCCTCCTGGTATATATGTTCCTCTACTGGGCCCCTCATGGTATATACTGTCCCCCCTACTGGTATATACTGTTCCCCTCCTGGTATATATGTTCCTCTCCTGGGCCCCTCATGGTATATACTGTCCCCCCTACTGGTATATATGTTCCTCTCCTGGGCCCCTCCTGGTATATACTGTATTCCTCCTGGTATATACTATACTCACCTCCTCCCTGGCTCTCACATCACGTGTTGTCCTCCTCTATAGCCGGCCCGCAGTGGCCGGCAGCTTTCATCGGCATCTGTGCTATGGTAACCATATGACGTCATTTTCATGCACCGCCTTAGTCACGGGGATGCCACTGCAAGCTGCTGGCTTCTGTTTGGCCTACAGCGTGTATTGAAGTGGAGGGACCCGAAGGGGTTCTGCACCGCAATGCATTTCAGCTGGAAGTGCACCCTCGGACACATGCAGCTGAAGCAGAAGCTAGGAACAGCGGACCCCCTGCACACCCGGGCCCATTCGTGGTCGCGATTACAGCGTTTGCGATCATTCAACTCTTTACTTTCTTACAGTATCCTATGGTTCCTAATTCTATTAAAAATTGTCCCAAAAGTCTGGTATCCAGGGCATTACAATTCAGAAATATACTCAAAAGTGATTTAAAAATATCGACAAATAATGTCTGTTTTTGGGAATTAAATGAAAATGTATTGGATGACTTATACAAAAGATATTCATTGGTTGGAAAGAAAGTTTAGGCCACAATATAGCTTCTGCAAGAGATGCTCTTTAAAAGCTACAGCTGGAAAATGACCTGTAAACCGTTCCTAAAACACAATAGCTTCAGACGTACAATAAGCTTGTGAGAAGAAAAGAACAACCGCAGACATTATGGGTAAGTACGAGCAAGGTGGGAAAATGACCAACTTAACGGTAATCAGCAAGTAACAGACTGACACAGACAGAAAGGGACGGAGGAGATATATTTAAAGAGAACAAGCTGAATCGAGTAATGTAATTTAAAAGAGATAAAAGTCTTCTGGTAGCACTGTCCTTTAAGAGGACACATGCCTTCGTTCAAGTGTCAACCCCAATCCTGGAGAGGTCACCCCACTCAGGTTGTAGTCTAATATACTCTCAAATTGTCTGAGTAGATTCCCACACAGATACACCGGGCTGGCAGAATTGTCTTTCATGGCTGCGGTATTACTCCCTAATACGATTACCTGGCAATGAGTCAGCTCAGTGAGGTATACAAGCAGCTGGTAAGCCAGAAAGAAAAGCTTGATAGAACTTAAAGGGATTTTCCAGGAATGAAAGGATTATTTATTTTTAAATATAAATGTGCTACTTTAGGATCTGTTCACATTTGCATTGTGGTTTTCATTAGGTTGGGGCTACACAACGACCAATGTTCATAGTTTCCAGAATCCTCATCAAACTTTGATGAACGTGAACATCGTAGCAAGTTAGTACCACTACTAAAAGCAAGTCATGCAGATCTGGATTTCTTGTGATTTGCATGTTGTAGAAACCTACAGGTCACCACCCAACAACATTCATTTATGATGCCATGTAGCGCCTAAAAACCTTGATCTTTGGTTATACGATGGGTGTCAAGGCCAAAGTCTTGATGAGTGTCAAGGCCAAAGTCTTGATGAGTGTCAAGGCCAAAGTCTTGATGTGTGTCAAGGCCAAAGTCTTGATGCGTGTCAAGGCCAAAGTCTTGATGAGTGTCAAGGCCAAAGTCTGGATGCGTGTCAAGGCCAAAGTCTCGATGCGTGTCAAGGCCAAAGTCTCGATGCGTGTCAAGGCCAAAGTCTCGATGCGTGTCAAGGCCAAAGTCTCGATGCGTGTCAAGGCCAAAGTCTCGATGCGTGTCAAGGCCAAAGTCTCGATGCGTTTCAAGGCCAAAGTCTCGATGCGTGTCAAGGCCAAAGTCTTGATGCGTGTCAAGGCCAAAGTCTTGATGCGTGTCAAGGCCAAAATCTTGATGCATGTCAAGGCCAAAGTCTTGGTGAGTGTCAAGGCCAAAGTCTTGATGAGTGTCAAGGCCAAAGTCTTGATGAGTGTCAAAGCCAAAGTCTTATGAACAAAAATAATAACCAAGTATCAGATGCGCTGCAAGACTGACACCAGTGGTGCCCAATGGACTCAATAGACTTCTTGTGGGGTCTATTTCGATCCCCAAACTGTTGGTCACTTTGATAGAAAAAAATTAACTGCTTGCTCCTAAGTTAGCCCACACAGCCTTACCAATAATCTGCCTGTACAACCTGTGATGATATGGTCTATAAATGTGACCTATCGCATTTCAAAAAGGAACGAGAAATAAGAGCAGTCTGACACCTTGGGTAGTGATTTATATCTCTGATTTGGGACCTTCAGTTGCCCTCAAAAGTCTGGCCAACTTGACTATTTATTTTTTTCTGGACAGCTTATCAAAAAATCACAGACACACAATATTTTTCACAAACACAATGTAAAACCCTTATAAATCGGTATGACTATAACTGACACATGTATGCAGCCCATAATTCTGATATGAAGATATCAGCTGCAATCACTGTGAAATATAAAATGATGATTACAGTCAAAATATTCTGTCCAAATTTCTTCAGCTTAAAAAAAATCACAGGCGCTGTAATTTGTTTTACAGACAAGGCAAAAAAGTGCCCTATTTTTACAGCCTGTCCTGGAATTTCTGGACAGTTGCTAACCTAGGTCCCCATCTGGTAATACGAGCCCAAGTCCACATCTGGTCCTACGAGCCTAGGGCCCCATCCGGTCCTACGAGCCCAGGCCCCTATCCGATCCTACGAGCTCGGGTCCCCTTCTGGCCCTATGAGCCCAGGCCCCCATCTGGTAATACGAGCTCAGGTCTCCATCTGATCCTATGAGACCAGGTCCCCTTCCGTATCCTATGAGCCCAGGCCCCCATCCAGTCCTCTGAGCCCAGGTCCCCATCCGGTCCTACGAGCCCAGGTCCCCTTCCGGTCCTACGGGCCCAGGTCCCCATCCGATTCTACGGGCCCAGGTCCCCATCCGATTCTACGAGCCCAGGTCCCCATCCGGTCTTACGGGTGTTTCCATACTATGCCAAAAAACAAAGATAAAGGGTGCATATGACCGGGAACAAAGCAGGAAGACATGATGTGGAGAGGAGTTTTCGGCATGATTGGTTATGGGATGTTTTTTGGATGATGCGCCATATTAGTCACCTGTTCTTGCAGCCAATCACAGGCCTCAGCAATCGCGAAAGATGAACAGTGACAATGTAGGATAAAGTAGTGGCACATCTACAGTATGCTGGATGCCTAGGGAGTAGACAGCAGGTGAGTGCCATTTCATAATTTTCACCCTATTCATGGTGCCTATTGTACATTGTATTCTTTTAATTTGATTTCTCTGTCAACCTATAGACAAAATCTGATCGAGAAGTCTGTAAAGCTCTGGGGGGTCCCATAGCTTTGTGACAACATAAATTACGCGTGAAGATGATGTAGTGGTAAGAATTATTCCTCCAGGTATGTTGTAATGGCGGCCATGTGAGTTGTCAACCAACTTCAGAATAAAATATTGAAAGCCTTCACATAAGAGGACAATATGGGTATAAATGGGTGAAATATAGTTTATGCATTCTTATTTTTAAACCTTAAAAGGAGACTGTAATGTATACTGACAGATACGACCCAACGTTGAGACAGATTGAGCGATTTGGTTATGGAAGCCTCTAAATAAAGACAGGTGGGATGTTTGTTACTATAGTACCGGTTATTGAAGATGACAGAACAAACTATGAATCTGACCGTCTTGTATTCAGGATGGCAAAAGTGTTGTTACAATTGACTAAACGCTGCCTTTGATGTGGGTATTTGGAGGTACGATCATTATGCAATAATTATGTACAATTAACTTCAGTTTCAGATCTACCTAGCGAAACCCTGAGCAATTGTATATGTGTTTCATTTAATTGGCTGCTGGAAGTTAATTTGCAAGTGGGAATGATGTCATTCATACACAGTAAGAAGTATAAGTCCTTTGTAAATTACTACAACGAACAAAAAAAAAAATATAAAAAAAAATAAATATAAATAAATATATATATATATATATATATATATATACGGTATACATAATATGGTATATAAGAATTTCCAATGTAGAAACCATATTTAGTGCCTGTACTTTTTGAGTGTCGTTTTAGACCTTAAAGGACTCAACAATAATATAGAAAAAATCTTTCAACCCATTGAAAATTATATTATTGCAAATGAAAAATGTATAGCCTGTCCCACTTTTTGGAGTCTCATCTGTCTAAAAAAAATATGAGGTGTCCCTTTCCTGCCACAGCATTCAGGCGTCGAGTGATTGGGGAGGTGACCAAGCATGTCCACCATTTTCTAGGTTCTCTTTGCTTGCCGTTTCTTTAGCCCTCATAGAAGGGGATAGATGGTCTCTTCTTTGGTTGTTGCAAACGATAGCTAACCCACCAGGAAGGCATAGGGACCGTAATGCTTGAGAGATGTATAGGTCTTAAGTCAGTCATACACATTAGGTAGCTGTTGGCCAAATTATGTGGCTGACAGTTTGGGAGACGGCCATATCGTCTGCCTCTACCATAGAGGAAGTTTCCTCTTTGGTTATTCTCTGCCTGAATGTTGCAGGTGATAGCTAATCCCCAAGGAAAGCAAAGTGACCCTAGTGCTTGAGAGAGGTGCAGGTCTTATGTCAGCCATACAGATTAGATAGCTGTTGGTCAAACTATGCCTTGAATGATTATTCGGGAGACAGCCATCTTGGTTGGCACTACCATAGAGGAAGGGGCACTTTGCACACTACGACACCGCAAGCCGATGCTGCGATGCCGTGCGCGATAGTACCCGCCCCAGTCGCAGCTGCGATATCATGGTGATAGCTGCCGTAGCGAACATTATCGCTGCGGCAGCTTCACATGCACTCACCTGCCCTGCGACGTCGCTCTGGCCGGTGAACCGCCTCCTTATTAAGGGGGCGGGTCGTGCGGCGTCATAGCGACATCACACGGCAGGCGGCCAATAGAAGCGGAGGGGCGGAGATGAGCGGGACGTAAACATCCCGCCCACCTCCTTCCTTCTGCATAGCCGGCGTGAGCCGCAGGACGCAGGTAGGAGATGTTCCTCAGCGATGTGTGCTGCCACAGGAACGAGGAACAGCATCGTAACATCGGTATTTCCCAATTAATGGAAATGACCGACGCTACACCAATGATACGATTACCACGCTTTTGCGCTCGTTAATTGTATCATAAAGGATATACACACTACGATGTCGAGAGCGACGCCGGATGTGCGTCACTTTTGATTTGACCCCACCGACATCGCACCTGCAATGTCGTAGTGTGCAAAGTGCCCCGAAGTCTCCTCTTTGGTCATTCACTTCATGAATGTTGCAGGCGATAGCTAACCCACTAGGAAGGCAGAGGGACACCAGTGGTTGAGAGATGTATGGTTCTTATGTCAGCCATACACATTAGATGGCTGTAGGCCAAACTATGCTTCGACTGATTGTTCGGGAGACAGCCATCTCGGCTGGCTTTACCGTAGAGAAAGTCTCCTCTTTAATCATTCTCTGCATGAATGTTGCAGATGATATCTAACCCACCAGGAAGGCAGAGGGACCTCAGTCTTTGAGACACGTGCAGGTCTTATGTCAGCCATACACATTGGATAGCTGTTGGCCAAACAATGCTTTGGATAATTGTTCGGGAGACAGCCATCTTGGCTGGCTCTACCGTAGAGAAAGTCTCCTCTTTGGTCATTCCCTGCATGAATGTTGCAGGCAATAGGCAACCCACCAGGAAGGCAGAGGGACCCCAGTGCTTGAGAGATGTGCAGGTCTTATGTCAGCCATACACATTACATGGCTGTTGGCCAAACTATGCTTTGGCTGATTGTTCGGGAGACAGCCATCTCAGCTGGCTCTACCATAGGGGAAGTCTCCTCTTTAGTCATTTGCTGCCTCCATGTAGCAAGTGATGGCTATCTTATCAGTAAGGCAGAGGCACCCCAGTGCTGGAGAGAGGTAGAGGTCTTAAGCCGGCCATACACATTAGATGGATGTTGGACAAATAAAGGTTCAACCAATTGTTCAGCCAACAGCCATCTTGAGCAGACTCTCCCATACACTGGAGCACTCATTCGGCTCTACGAGAAAGCTGTTGCCAGATATTTCTTATGTCCAGGTAAACAAAGTGATAAGTAGTCCGAAATTGGACATCCCCGATCAACACATCCCCCGACAATCAGTTGTTTGGGGCACCCATACAGAGCAGACCGTCGGCTGAACCTGTCGATATTGGAGGGTTGGGTGAACATTATTCTAATTTGTTTAGGGGCCTTTAGGAGGAGGAACCTGTGCTTACTTATAGGTTAACAAAATAACAATATAGGAGGAGTCCAAAGAATACGTTAACAAACAAGAAGGCAATGAATATACCGACTAACAAAATTCCATTTTGAGCCAAAGTTAGTTACAGTAGGCCAAAGCTATAAGGTACAGTCATATGAAAACGTTTGGGCACCCCTATTAATGTTAACCTTTTTTCTTCATAACAATTTGGGTTTTTGCTATTTCAGTTTCATATATCTAATAACTGATGGACTCGGTAATATTTCTGGATTGAAATGAGGTTTATTGTACTAACAGAAAATGTGCAATCCGCATTTAAACAAAATTTGACCGCTGCAAAAGTATGGGCACCCTTATCAATTTCTTGATTTAAACACTCCTAACTACTTTTTACTGACTTACTAAAGCACTAAATTGGTTTTGTAACCTCATTGAGCTTTGAACTTCATAGGCAGGTGTATCCAATCATGAGAAAAGGTATTTAAGGTGGCCACTTGCAAGTTGTTCTCCTATTTGAATCTCCTATGAAGAGTGGCATCATGGGCTCCTCAAAACAACTCTCAAATGATCTGAAAACAAAGATTATTCAACATAGTTGTTCAGGGGAAGGATACAAAATGTTGTCTCAGAGATTTAAACTGTCAGTTTCCACTGTGAGGAACATAGTAAGGAAATGGAAGAACACAGGTACAGTTCTTGTTAAGCCCAGAAGTGGCAGGCCAAGAAAAATATCAGAAAGGCAGAGAAGAAGAATGGTGAGAACAGTCAAGGACAATCCACAGACCACCTCCAAAGACCTGCAGCTTCATCTTGCTGCAGATGGTGTCACTGTGCATCGGTCAACAATACAGCGCACGTGGCACAAGGAGAAGCTGTATGGGAGAATGATGCGAAAGAAGCCGTTTCTGCAAGCACGCCACAAACAGAATCGCCTGAGGTATGCAAAAGCACATTTGGACAAGCCAGTTACATTTTGGGAGAAGGTCCTGTGGACTGATGAAACAAAGATTGAGTTGTTTGGTAATACAAAAAGGCGTTATGCATGGAGGCAAAAAAAACACGGCGTTCCAAGAAAAGCACTTGCTACCCACAGTAAAATTTGGTGGAGGTTCCATCATGCTTTGGGGCTGTGTGGCCAATGCAATGAACCGGGAATCTTGTTAAAGTTGAGGGTCGCATGGATTCAACTCAGTATCAGCAGATTCTTGACAATAATGTGCAAGAATCAGTGACGAAGTTGAAGTTATGCAGGGGATGGATATTTCAGCAAGACAATGATCCAAAACACCGCTCCAAATCTACTCAGGCATTCATGCAGAGGAACAATTACAATGTTCTGGAATGGCCATCCCAGTCCCCAGACCTGAATATCATTGAACATCTGTGGGATGATTTGAAGCGGCTGTCCATGCTCGGCGACCATCAAACTTAACTGAACTGGAATTGATTTGTAAACAGGAATAGTCAAATATACCTTCATCCAGGATCCAGGAACTCATTAAAAGCTACAGGAAGCGACTAGAGGCTGTGATTTTTGAAAAAGGAGGATCTACAAAATATTAATGTCACTTTTATGTTGAGGTGCCCATACTTTTGCACCGGTCGAATTTTGTTTAAATGCGGATTGCACATTTTCTGTTAGTACAATAAACCTTATTTCAATCCAGAAATATTACTGAGTCCATCAGTTATTAGATATATGAAACTAAAATAGCAAAAACCCAAATTGTTATAAAGAAAAAAGGTTAACATTAATAGGGGTGCCCAAACTTTTTCATATGACTGTATATGAAAACTCAAAAATGTCAAAGCGTGATATAGGGTCAATCATGTATAACAACAGAAACAGAAAGAGGACTTTCCTTTAGACCTTGTCCTCCAAAAACAGCCTCAACGTGTTTCTCCTGTGCTTCTGGTTCATCAGGAGGCCTGAATGAGGTATACAGTAAATGTGCCATGATGAAGTGGTTTTGGCCTACTGGAGCTAACTTTGGCTTAATTTGGCATTTTGTTAGTGGATATATTCAATTCCTTCTTGGATTTTGGTAGTGTGGTTATTCAACCTGTTTGGTCACGTTTTGCTGTTTGTGGATAATTTGGTACTAGCAGTCTTTCGTTTAGGGATTCTATTAGGGATTCCAAGGGTGAGTCGACGGTGAGCAAGTGCGTTATTTGCATCATTTAGGGTACCAACCTTTGCGGTTGGGTAGGGTCAGCTCCTAGGGGCAAATTTAGGGCCCTGCAGGTGTTTATTATATTTTGTATCCCATTTTGTCACTCACCAACTCCCTGTGCCTATTATTGTTTGGTATACTGAGCCTGATGAAGAAACCTGAGTAGTCTCGAAAGCTTGGTATATATTACCATCTTTTCAGTTAGCCATTAAAAGGTATCAACCACTGAGGACTCTCAGTTCTTTTAAACAATTTTTTTTATTATTGTTTGCAAACCTTTTATGGAGAATTTTTTTCACCCACTTATTGTGGTTTTTTAATAAATATCCAATAAATTGTGCATATTTTAGGAATTTTTGTTTGTTAATGTAATCTGTGGTTATACCATAAATGTCTAATGTTCTAATACGCCATTAACATGTTTACGGATTTCCAAAGGAACTCTGTAAAGGTACATTGCACAATACGGCATTAAGGTAGCCAAGAGGTACCATGGCAAAGAAAAGCCTGGACGCCTGCCCTGAAGGGGCTCAAGGGAGGGCAACATGACTGAGGAGGGATGCTAGGCCTGAGGGTTAGCAAGGGGTTAAGGTGTAGGGCATTTTGTGTGGGAAAAGTGGGAGGTGGAGTTATAGGGGCTGTGGGGCCATGTAATTGGTCAGGGGGTTGTCAGTTGTAGGGGAGTATATATAGGGCTGAATTATGAGGTGGGGAGTTCATTCACTACCTGGAAGATGTCCGGATTTGTCCCCACCCGCCATATTTCGAGATTTCTGGAGATCGACATGGAGAGACGAAGAGGATTGACCTTGTCGCAGCTGTTGGCGGAAAGGAGGGGGGTATTTGAAATCGGTGGATTGCACAAAGAGCGGGGGGGAACCCAGTGCAGGAACGGGTTACCCCTGGTGGTGCAATGGTATAGTTGGTGGGTCCCTGCTGTGCTGGGTCACAACGGGACATGTTAACGTGGTACCCTGCTGGGCTGGGTCCCAGCGGGACAGTGGTTGGGCAACACTCGGCTGGGTGTCCTCGAGCCGGTGTAGTGCGGCTGAGGGCACATGGTGGAGCTGGTGTTGCAATCATGTACAACGGGACTCTTCACTTACCCCCCTCCTTTGCTGGTGGTTATGTTTTATGGAGTTATTACTATGTTTATGAATAAAATGTTATTGATTATTTTGGTGATAATAAACGGGGCTGCTGTGGCCTTTTACATCCAATGTCACGCAGTCTGTGTCTTATTTTAGGTTGAGAAGTGGTAGAATCATAGACTCATAGAATATTAGAGTTGGAATGGACCTCCTGGGTCATCTAGTCCAACCCCCTGCTCAAAGCAAGGATTCACTAAATCATCCCAGACAGGTGTCCGTCCAACCTCTTTTTAAAGACTTCCATTGAAGGAGAACTCACAACCTCTCGTGGCAGCCTGTTCCACTCATTGATCACCCTCACTGTCAAAAAGTTTTTTCTAATATCTAATCTGTGTCTCCTCCCCATCAGTTTCATCCCATTGCTTCTAGTCTTTCCTTGTGAAAATGAGAATAAAACTGATCCCTCTACAGTGTGACAACCTTTAAGATATTTGTAGACCGCTATTAAGTCTCCTCTCAGTCTTCTCTTTTGCAAGCTAAACAATCCTAAATCCTGTAACCGTTCTTCATAGGACATGGTTTGCTGTCCAGTCACCATTCTGGTCACTCTTCTCTGAACTTGCTCCAGTTTGTTGATGTCTTTTTTTAAAATGTGGTGCCCAGAACTGAAAGGGTGGATAACTGGTTTGGGCCAGTACGGCAAGATAAGGCCGCCAGTCAGACTTTCCTTAAGCGGGCTTTACACACTACGACATCGCTAATGCGGAGTCGTTGGGGTCACGGATTTTGTGACGCACATCCGGCCGCATTAGCGATGTCGTTGCGTGTTACACCTATGAGCGATTTTGCATCGTCGCAAAAACGTGCAAAATCGCTCATCGGTGACATGGGGGTCCATTCTCGAATATCGTTGGAGCTGCAGGTACGAAGTAGTTTGTCGCTCCTGCGGCAGTACACATCGCTCCGTGTGACGCCGCAGGAACGAGGAACCTCTCCTTACCTGCCGCCAGCCCCAATGAGGAAGGAAGGAGGTGGGTGGGATGTTACGTCCCGCTCATCTCCGCCCCTCAGCTTCTATTGGGTGGCCGCTCAGTGACGTCGCGACGCTGCACGGACTGCCCTCTTAGAAAGGAGGCGATTCGCCGGTCACAGCGACATCACAGTGAAGGTAAGTATGTGTGATGGGTCTGGCCGATGCTGTGCGACACGGGCAGCGATTTGCCCATGTCGCACAACCGATGGGGGGCGGGAACGCACGCTAGCGATATCGGTACCGATATCGCAGCGTGTAAAGTAGCCTTAAGTCAAGCCCTGTGCAAATGTGTCACAATTTGTCTCTCTGCCCCCTGGCAAGTAAATGGGTTAAACAAATGGCTCCAGGAAAGAGAGACCCATTTAACATACCACTAACATGAGGTCAGCTACGGTCCTAGAAAGGATTAGGCAGTTAGGTTAACAGGGAAACACGACTCACAAGCGGCACACAACTGTGTCACTGATCCAGAAGAGGCTCTAGTGTCACTTTAATAGACACAAACAAGACCAAAGTGTAACGTGACCTGCCCCGCATACTCAGAGCCCCTTTTAAAAGGCCACTTTATATCTGATCGGGGAAATCAACCTTTATATCTGATTTCTGCCAACCCGGAGAGACGAGGCCAGGAGCTCGTCGTATTTCTCGACATGTATACGGCACGCTCTAATTCGTCATGTAGAATATCTCTTGGCATCAGCGCTCGGATTCCCTCCTCGCGCCTGGTAAATCGGTCTTCATTTAAAACCCTCTCTCTTAGCCCTAAATGGAAATCAATTCTGCAAGTTTAGCAAATAGTTAATTACTCCACAAAGAGGATTGATCGGCCTTTGATCACCAGAAAGCTCTGTAGTGCTATTAGTCTCTTTCATCTGTGATTAAACCACAGAGAGAAAGAAACAAAAACTAAATTAGGCTTCTCCTGTTATCCTACAAATATTTAATGACGGGATAATCTTTTAGAGGTGTGTTCAGGGATGTACGTTCCGACAGGAACCGGCTGCCTCTCATCCTGGAACCAGCAAATGCTGGAGAGGAATAGATTTTTAACACTTTCTTGCAGATGACGTGAAATATCTGCACCCTTCAGAAATTGTATTTCTAAGTAGCATCATCAGCACATGAGACAATCTGTGAAATCCACGGCCACATAATGGCTGGAAAACACTAAGATCGGGCGTCTTAGTCATTAGAAACTAAAATAGAAATGATTTCCTATTTTTATATTGTCTGGACTTCCATTTATTACCGGGAAGTAGAAAATTACATTTTGCACAATGCTGGAATTAAAGCTCAGAGGATAAATATGTAACTAGAGGAAGGATTGAAATGATGAGAGTAGCCAGAAATCAGGCATGAACTTGCTTTGTGGCAACTGACTTAGCGCTATCGTCTTACACGTCTGGATCCTAAAGGCCCCGTTACACGCTACGATTTATCTGACGATCGCAGTAGCGATGTGACACGCCCAGATCGTAGTTACGATTTGCCGAGATCGCACATAGGTCGCTTATCGGCGGTCACACGTAACGATCTCACAAACGACGCAACATCGTTCAGCGATATGTTGTTTGACCCAGGCAGTCGTTTGGATGTTGTTTGTCGTTGGCAGGGTGTCACACGTTCCAATATGTTTGCTGCGTTCCAAACGACGAACAATATTTTGGAACTAAACGACGTGTCAACGATCAACGATTTTCATCCTATTTGTGGTCGTTCAGAGTCACTCGTAGGTGTCACACGCAACGACGTCGCAAACGATGCCGGATGTGAGTCACGGAATCCGTGACCCCGACAACATAACGCCGCCTTTAGTGTTCGTTACTTATGGTTCATCTGTTTTAAAGGGAACCTGTCACCACTTTTTTGGCGTATAAGCTGCAGCCACCACCACCGGGCTCTTATATACAGCATTCTAACATGCTGTATATAAGAGCCCAGGCTGCTGTAAGAACATAAAAAACACTTTCTAATACTTACCTAACGGTCGCGTGGTTGGCCATATGGGCGTCTCCGTTGTCCGGTGCCGGCGCCGCCTCTTTTGGCCATCTTTGTTCTCCTTCTTCTCTAGCTACGTCCGACGTCATACACACTCGCCGGCATTCAGGTCCTGAGCAGGGCAGATCAAAGTATTGTAATGCGCCTGCGCAGGACCGGCGAGTGTGTATGACGTAGCCGCGTTATGCACCCAGGCTTCAGAAAGAGGACGAAGATGGCCGAAATCCTAGGTGCATTGCCCCCTGGGAAATATGCAAATCAAAAATGTCCGTGGAGCCTCTGTTAGGAGTCTCGACACAGAAACTAGCCAGATATCCCTCCGGGAAGGACCTAGCCAAGGATTTTGAATTGCATATTTCCCAGGGGACAATGCACCTAGGATTTCACTGTGTTGAGCACCCTCGTTGGCTGCCGGCAGTTTTTTCTCTGGCTGGTCTCTCCGAGATCAGTGATTGTTTTGTCTTGTTGGTCTACTAGGCATTGCTCCCACCTGGCCAGAATCCTACTCCACACTGATGAGGGGCAATACCCCGAAACAGCTGTCTGTGAATGGATGCCTGGCCTTGGTATTTCCCTTGTCATATCTTTAAACTTGTCAAAGAGTTGGATATTGACTAAAAGGGCCACTTAATATGGTGGTTATGGTGGTCTCCTAAAAAGAGCCACTCCTTGGCTAGGTCCTTCCCGGAGGGATATCTGGCTAGTGTCTGTGTTGAGACTCCTAACAGAGGCTCCACGGACGCTTTTGATCTGCTGTATATAGAGATAGGAAGAGTAGGAGGTGAGCTGTGACATTACCTATTATGAATGGATGGATCCTGTGTTATCGACTGTATATAGAGGTGTTATCAGTCATTGTATAAGAAGAGGAGGATGTGAACTGGGACATCACCTATTGTGAATAGTGGATCCTGTGTTATCTACTGTATATAGAGGTGTTATCAGTCATTGTATCGGAAGAGGAGGAGGTGAGCTTTGACATTACCTATTGTAAAGGATGGACCCAGTGATATCTAATGTATATAGAGGTGTTTTCAGTCATTTTACAGGAAGGGGAAGTGAGCTGTGACATCACCTGTAGTGATTGTTGGATCCTGTTATCTGCTGTATATAGAGGTGTTATCAGTCATTGTACAGGAGGAGGTGAGCTGTGATATCACCTATTGTGAATGATGGACCCTGTGATATCTACTGTATATTGAGTTGTTATCAGTCATTGTACAGAAAGAGGAGGAGGTGAGCTGTGATATCACCTATTGTAAATAATGGCTCCTGTGTTATCTACTGTATATAAAAGTGTTATCAGTCATTGTACAGGAGGAGGTGAGCTGTGACATGATCTGTTGTGTATGTTGGATCCTGTGTCTGTGATGTTAACAGGATGACTAGTAAAAAATGATTTCTACAACACGGGATGTATCATGCTGTTGGTGAGGCTTAACAGCAAATGTGAAAGCAAAAATACTTCAGGATAATTGTAATAAAAATAGTGATATAGAAACTAAATAAAAAGAAACATTGATTACCAACATTATTTAAAAAGATAAAAATGATTTAAACAATATGTAATTTCCTAATGACACGTTCTGTTTAGGCTAGTCATACAAATTGTGGGCCAGGTTTCATAGATTACACTAAAAATGCAGAGGTCAGACAGCTAAGACCATGCCTCTGATATAATTGTAACAAACAAATGTGATCTGGTAAGATTTGCTGACAATTTAATGTGTATGGGGCAACCTGAGGCTTCTGAGTTGTTCAGCCAGAACCGGGCGTCGGCTGATTCTGGTTCACTGGTCTTCAGTTCTGCGGGAGTTAATTCATGCACAATGGTCAACAGGACCTAAGAGCTCAGGTTGCTAATTGCCTTGTGCAGCTGTCTCCTCCCTATTTAAAGCATCGCTTCCTTCCTGTATGTGCCGATGATAGCTTCAGCTTTAGCTCCAGCAATCCTGGTCTTGGTGATTTCCCTGTTTATGGTGATCCGTGTTGCGCTTCTGAGTGATGTGAGCGGTCCCCTGTTGTGTTTTACTTCCCCCGCCTTTTCCGTTGTTTTCAAGTACACATATTGTCTCTCCTGTGTGTTTTGAGTGCTGCGCATATGAGTTTCCGTTCTCAATTGTCCGTGTTGGTTTGTGAGGTTTTTATCATTGTGTTTTCCAGCCCGCACCCGAGAGTGTGAATAAGATCAGGGCTCGGACAGGAGTTAGGGTCACGCCGGGGACTCGAACCTGGTTACCATCAAACCTACCTTCGAGATAAGGGACAGCGCAGGGACTCTAAAAAAAAAAAGAGAGTGCAGCACTTGACAAAGACTACGGTCGAAACGTTGTTGTTTGTACATGTGATGGAATAAATATAGACTAAATTTTTCATTCATTGGGACGCTGTCATATAGGTCCCTCGCTATAGTGCAGGGACTCTAGTCTGTGGGCCAGCCTAGGGACACCTGTCTCGTCATTACATACCCCATGACACAACATTTATTGAAGCATACTAAAAAAAACCCACACTTATTGGCCCCTATGCATATCGGGCCTACTCAGATGCCCTTAGTCATAGGAAAGGCATTCTTTCCTATGACTAAGGGCATCTGAGTAGGCCTGAAATGCGTAAGGACCATTATGTGCATTTTTTAGAATGCTCCAATAAAAGTTTTTTACTTTTTAAAATGTTCTTAAGTGGTTGTGCCGAGAATTACACTTATTTCTTCAAGTTTTTGGTCTTACACACCTGTGTCAACAGCAGCCACTTCTCATATGAAGGCATCATTCCATCATTTGCAGCGTGTTAGCCTCGTTCTGTGTTTTTTTACCGCTTTAAATATCCTAAAACTATTTTTCACGTCCTTCACAGGGGAAAATTGTGGCGACCATGGTGAATTTCAATGATGGACAATATGGAGTAAACTGAATGAGTGACCCGAGGAAAATGTAAATCAGCCCCTGTTGGGAGGTATAAAGTTTGGATTTTGGAGAAATACCAGTATGGCAAGACATAAGTGGCTTTGTGCCTTGCAGAGATCGAGCCAATAATATCCCCGGTGACAGGTCACACAGCAGTCGCTGACTGGTGTTCTTAAGTGCAGTTGACCAAAGCAGACCAAGCCAAAAAAAAAAAGGCTTTCATGATGGAGCCGAATCTGCATATGTGATGAGCAGATGTCAGATAATCTTATAAACTGCAGCTCTTTCCTGCCAACCCCATTGAGTGTTAAATCTAAAGTGACGGGGCCCAAACAAAGTAAAGAAACTTGTCAAACCGGAACCCCGAGAAAGGAGGCACCTCAGCATGCCTCTTCTCTCCTGCACAAAAACATCAAAGACTAAAAGGAATACTTCAGCATAAAAAACGTCAAACGCCTGTCTTGGAAATGTTTAATCCTCATGTTAAAGATGTCCCCAAAGGGGCTAAGATTCTGATTGCACATAATCTCTTTTGTGTCAATCACAGAACTATTGGCAAACCTGCTCTCGGTTAGCGCTTGAGGTTTTCTTTAACTGCAGCCTCTGAGATCATTCCGTATATGTTATTATAATAATCCATCCCGCCCCTCCGATAAAGCCAATAGATCAGCAAAGACTGCGGAGAACAGAGGTCTATTGACAAGTGAATTATCAATAGGCAGCAAGACTGCTATTTAGTAAATAAACTGTTTAGCATACGTTGCGAAGCACACAAAGTAAAATCATACAAGGCTCAGTTCTTGGACCCTTGCTGTTCTCCATCTACACCTTCGGCCTGGGACAGCTCATAGAGTCCCACGGCTTCCAGTATCATCTCTACACTGATGACACACAGATCTACCTCTCTGGACCTGACATTACCTCTCTACTAACCAAAATCCCACAATGTGTCTGTCTATTTCATCCTTCTTCTCTGCGTGATTCCTAAAGCTTAACATGGACAAAACAGAATTCATTGTCTTTCCTCCTCCTCACTCATCCCCTCCAAGAAGCCTATCCATCAAACTTGATGGTTGCTCACTTTCCCCAGTCTCACAAGCTCGTTGCCTTGGAGTAATCCTCGACTCTGCTCTATCCTTCAAGCCACACATCTAAGCCCTCTTCACCTCATGCAGACTACAACTCAAAAATATCTCCCGGATCCGTGCTTTCCTTAACCAAGATTCAGCAAAAACATTAGTGCATGCCCTCATCATCTCCCGCCTCGACTACTGCAACCTCCTGCTCTGTGGCCTCCCTTCCAACACTCTTGCACCCCTCTAATCTATCCTAAACTCTGTAGCCCGCTTAATCCACCTCTCCCCTCGCTATTCCCCAGCCTCGCCACTCTGCAAATCCCTTCACTGGCTTCCCATCGCCTAACGACTAACGACTCCAGTTCAAAACATTAACCATGACATACAAAGCCATCCACAACCTGTCTCCTCCTCACATCTGTGACCTAGTCTCCTGGTACCTACCCGCACGCAACCTCAGATCCTCACAAGATCTCCTTCTCTACTCCTCTCTTATCTCCTCTTCCCACAATTGCGTACAAGATTTCTCCCGTGCCTCCCCATACTCTGGAACGCTCTACCACAGCATATCAGACTCTCCCCTACCGTGGAAAGCTTCAAGAGGAACCTCAAGACCCATCTCTTCCAACAAGCCTACAACCTACAATAGCCCTCAGTACAGTACACCACTGCGCAACCAGCTCTGTGCCATCACCCATTCCCTATAGACTGTGAGCCCTCGCGGGCAGGGTCCTCTCTCCTCCTATACCAGTCTGTTATGTACTGTTAATGATTGTTGTATGTATACCCTCTTTCACTGTAAAGCGCCATGGAATGAATGGCGCTATAAAAATAAATAATAATAATAATACATATGTCATTGATGGTTCCAATGTCAATCAAAAAGTTCCGACATTTCTGGACACTTTCACTTTATCGAGCAAAAATGTGCAATCGCCCTTTGTTTTCTCAGATATCACCGGATACAATGAAGACAGCCATTTTTGGGATCTAAACAATTATTGATCTGAACATTTAACTAGTGCAGAAAACATCAATGTGAATCAAGCCTCATGTTCTCACTGGAGTAAGGATTGACCCTTGGAGACCAAAACTGTCCGAAAAAAAAAAATAATCTGATTCTTGATTTGAGGTTTGGCACTTAGGTCCTCTTTCGACATCAGATCGGTTCTCTTGTTCGACATTTTAGATCAAAAGAAGGTAAGGATTTCGGAACAGAGGGAAAAATTTGTCCTATTTTTTTCCCCTTAGGAAATGTCTTCTCATCTTTGAGCAGCGATCTGATCCTCGTTTTGAAAGAACGTAATGTAAAGGTGTCTTATTCTCAAAATTCTGCTTATGGTTTCAAGGTTCCTACATATTATATAGATTTATCGCAAGTATCTAATTAGTGAGCCATTAACTACTTACCAATATTCAAAACACAAAATTTTGCACATATAAAGGGGGCTTTACACGCAACGACATCGCTAAAGAGATGTCGTTGGGGTCACGGAATTCGTGACGCACATCCGGCCTCGTTAGCGACGTCGTTGCATGTGACACCAGCGAGCGACTGCTAACGATGTAAAATATTCATCAAATCATTGATTGTTGACACGTCGTCCATTTCCCAAATGTCGTTGCTGCTTTTGGATGCAGGTTGTTCGTCGTTCCTGAGGCAGCACACATCGCTACGTGTGATACCCCAGGAACGACGAACAGCACTGTACCTGCGTCCTCTGGCAACGAGGTGGGCGTGTCATTCATGCGGCTGCTCTCCGCCCCTCTGCTTCTATTGGACGCCTGCCGTGTGACGTCGCTGTGACGCCAGACGAACCGCCCCCTTAGAAAAGAGATTGTTCACTGGCCACAGTGGCGTCGCTGGGAAGTTAAGTCCGTGTGACGGGTACTAGCGATATTATGCGCCACGAGCAGCGATTTGCAGCGACAGTGTGTAAAGTGGCCTTAAGTCCCTTGAATAGGCACTTTTGTATATATCCAATGTAACGCTTGTCACTACCTTACGGGGTTGCATGAATGGAAGAGTAGTCAGGAGAGCCGGGGTCTGGTAACAGGAAGTCACATATAATCATGTGGGGTAAACAGAGACGTAGTCAGGGCACAATCCATGGAACACAATACTAGAAGAGCACATAGTAGTAAAAGGGAGCAAGCAAAGATGTAGTCAGAAAACGGTCCAGGGATCAAGACAGGAATGCATGAGAGGAATAGGGAGCGGGCAGAGAGAAGTCCAATAACAGTTCGGGGTCAGAATACCAAACTTTAAATACTTAATAAAACTGTGGAAAATAAGCGCAAAATAGGGTCTTACCTGGTATGGGAACTAGATCTAGTGCTAAAAATCGATTCCTTTGTTTTGTCCTGATGAAGAAGAAGGATATATCTCTGAAACGCGTTGACCTGTGAAAATGAAAAGGGATTTAATCAAATCTTCTGGATTATGTGGTTATAGCGCGGCTTACTCTTCTCCGTTTATTTAAACTCTGAATACTAGCAGACACACAAACTATGCCAACACCACAGAGCCAGAGAATATGACTGGCAGAGTTCTGTGGGAGCATGTGTGACGCCCTGCAAAGCCAGGTAGTCACAGATAGGCCTCCGCATTACACCGTTCCCTCACTAGGAAACATACAGCCAACCAGAAAACCTAGTCACCCCCCCTTAGGGAAAGATACACACACCAGTGGGCGTGACCAGGTGGTTGGGACACGCCCACCAAGGGGTCCAGACAGCCCAGGGTGAGAAAAAGTCAGACTAGTCTGAAGTTCAGTTTGGAGAGGAGTGTGGGCTGGAGCTAAGTGTAGCTCCAGCAGGGAAGTCAAGTTGAACGGTACCAGGGTAGGAGCCCTGGTGCCACTGGCTAGGAGGCAGACGGTGGTCTCCCTCAGCAGGAGACGGGAAGATGGCTCGGTGGAACCGAGGTGGAACGGGACAGGGTTGTAGCCCGCCGGTACCGACACGGGGAACAACCTGGAAACCGTAGCACAAAGGGGGGTACTCGGACCCTGAAGCCAGCACCGGAACTGAGCGGAACTGGTTAATTAACAGATTGAGGCCAGGACAAGAGGTCCTGTCCCACCCAAAGTCCCTCATAGAAGACAACAGCCCACCGATTAGGGATGAAAGGTCACCTCCAGGGCCCATAGATCCCACGGGCCAGCATCTGCGGGCACGGCTCCTTAGGCCACATCCATCCGGGAGCGGACTCCTGAGTTTCACACTAGGAAAGTCCACCTTACACAAAGCAGTGCAGGAAAAGGATAGAGACCACCAGCCAGGTGGGGGACCCGAACGCAACCGGCCGCGGCAGCTGCCACCATCACCTTGGTTTACCAGAGACTTGTGTGTTTTACTAACAGTGAGTACACCAGCACCCCTGCGGTCGCCATCCCCTGCAGCGAGCCACCGGGTCGCGGAACCACCATCCCCAACCACGGAGGGGTTAACAACTTGCTGCACAACATCTCCCCCGGGTGCCCCATAACAGCAGCGGTGGTGTCCTACCTCACCACACACCGTGGGTGGCGCCACGAACTTACTACGGCCTAGCCTGTACATCTACGTCCCCCCATTTATTCGTCGTGTCCGCGAGACCCCCGGGTCCGGAGACCCTCGAGCCACCACCCCTGAAGGCCCGGATCCGAGCAGTGCCAGCTGCTGGCACGGGGGCGGCACACATGCTCAGTAAAGAAGCCTGAGCAATTACTTGGAAGATGGAACAGCTGAGTAACCAGCACCTCCTAGAACCAACCTGGATTCCAGTATAATGACCAGGCTGCTAGATCATTAACAAGGACGGTGCCGCAGAGCATGTCCAAGGGCAAGATGCTCTGCCCAAAGGAATAGACACACTACAAGATCTGTAAGTGTTGCAGAGCATCTGCAAAGGCAACATGCTCTGCACAAGGAATGGACACACTGTCAGTTCTGTAAGCGCCGCAGAGCATCTCCAAGTCTGTGAGATGCTCTGCACAGAGAATCGTGACATCCAGCCTACGTTTCGGATCCAAATAGACCTTATAATAGCCAAAAATGCAGACAATGCATGTATAAAATACACCAAAGATGGGTGATTTAGGGGAATAGGGAATAGGCATAGTTGTGATTTAATTTATTTATGCAGCATAATACTTCCCTGTATTGAGTGAGGGACTGTGTAAATTGCATTTCAGCCATGAAATGCTCCAAGGGTATATACAGTATGTCAAATGCATTCACAGGACAGAGGTCAAAAGATTTTCTTCTTGGTCCATGTTGATTACAGATGAATGAATAAATTCGAGTGGAATTGAATTCTATACAAATCTGCGTTTGCAAAAAATACATATTTTTTTGCAATTTGCTTCATTGTGGACTTAGAAAAATGGCGTCTGCTGGCTGCTAGAATTTGTAAACTGTAAAAATCCATCAAAATGCAAAAAAGAATAAATAAAACCCTTAAATAGGGTTTATACTCACCTTTCCAAACCCCTCTACATAATCCATAGGGTCCTTGCCACAAATTCAGTTTGCCTTCTATCTGGAATTCCCATGCCTCTCATGCTCGGTCAGGATTTCAGACATTGATGAGAACCCGGAAAGATTCTGCACAAGTGCGTGAAAGGTTATGGCGTTGTCACATGGTGTTTTGCACAAACTTTGCCAATTACTTCTACTCTCCTCCTATTTATTTTGGATGAACTCTTCTACCCATTTCAGCTACGGGTTATCCTGTCTTGGTCTGTGAGCTTTGGTGTCATAGACCTTTTGGAGAAAGAGTTGCTTTCGCTTGGAGCGGTTGTGGAGTTTACTCCTGCTGTCTTGTTGCTTCCTTCCTGCTCTTGTTTTCCTTCTATTCTCTTACTGTCTTATTCCTCTGTGTGAGTGTTAAGTAAGAGTTTTGGTTTCCCCTGTCTGTCTATTTCTGTGGTTTTCAACACACTCTTGTCCCATCCCTCCCTGGGGACAGGGGCAGAGGGAATAAGATCAGGACTGGTCAGGAGCATCACCAGGAAGAAGACTCAGGTCTCTCCACCATTAGGAATATCCCTGAGGTTAGGGATAGCATAGGGATCACTAGCTTGAGGGCCAGTTTAGGAGCCCCAGTTCCTGCTATCCCGTAGTCATCGTGACAGGCATTATGATATCACAGCATGCGCAGAACCCACCCGGACCCCATCAAAACCTGAAATGTCGACCCAGTGTGAGAGGCCCAGGGATTACAGCATGAGCGTCAGTGATCTGAAGATGCATTGAGGACTGGATGGTTGATGGTGAGGACTGGAGGGACCGGAGAGCTGAGCAGCGTAGTGAGTATAAGGATTTCTTCATTTTTAACATCATACATTTAGAATTCTCTGGAGTCTGGAGAGACCCCAGAGCATAAGGGACATTAAAATAACAGAAACATATCTTCTTCGAGAATCTAATTTCCTGGGAAAAAAACGCCCAAAAGGCATTCATTTCTAATGAATGCTAACCTATAATGTCAATGACTCGCCCACCCCAGGGCTATGGTACACCCGGTGCCGGGCCGGACTAGTCCGGTGGTAGTCAGTGGTGGCTGGGCCCGGCTCCGTGGCCCTGGTGGGTGTCAGTAAAATCTGTGGCTTGCTTAATAATGGTTGTGTTCGTGACGCCACCTGTGGTATGCGGCTATTAAGCCGCCGCTGCTGTGTGAGGCCTCCGGGATGGTGTTATGGCAGCAATGGTGGTTCTGCTCCCCACAGGTGGAGCAATGCCCGGGGCACAGTTGGTGCTTGTGAATGTCTATGCAGCTGAAATAACAGAGACCACTCCAAGGGTGCAGTTCAAGTTCTTTACTCACACTTCTTGTCACAGTACTGTAGGGACCCTTGGACTGCTGGGACCACTGTCAGGGACCTCCGCCGTTTCTGGGTGATTCTGAGAGTGAAAGCCGGTACCCTTCTCTTAGTGTCTCTTTCTTCTGCTGTCTTCCTTAGCCTTGCCTTTGATAGGATAAACCTGGCTTGGCCTCCACTACAGCCTCCAGGCTGGGGGGTCACCTGTCGGCTGATTACCCCTTTTCTGAAAGGTCTGCTATGGGTTCTGGCCCTGGGAGTCTACAACGTTCCCTGGGCCTCGGTTTTTACTGTTTGGAGATGATCTTTGCACTCCTCCAGTCTCGAGGGACCGTCCCCTGTCGCAGCTTGATCACTCCACCGATGTTCTTGTGGAACAGGCCACCATAGCTCTAAACTGCCCCGACAGCTATACAGACTACCCGTGGCCCTGCGACTCCTTCTGCCTTCTACGTGGTATCACCTGGACCTCTGGGTCCCAGGATCTTCACCAGGAAGCGTCTCCTGCTGTTTCTCTGCTCCTGCCTGACTTGGAGCTTTCTTTCCTTCTTTCTTTCTTACTTTCTTTCCTCCTCCTTGCCTGCCTCCAGCAGGCCTCCTCCTCCCTCCTTTCTCTCGTTCTTCTTCTCCAACTACTTGCTGGCTCCTCACTCTCTTCCTCCCTGAGGTAGACTGACTAAACTTGACCTTCCTCTCTGTGTCTGCTCTCAGATGGCTCCTCCCACCTCCCCAATTGCCCTGTTCTACCCTATAGGAGCAGGGATGGGTCTTACGACCCCTCCCAGCATGCAGCATGGGAGGGCTGTCTGCCACTTTCCCTGGTCCCAGTGTGTTCCTAACAATGGGTGTAGTGTGGATTTACCAGGGGACCGGAGTTCACTCTCTTCCTCTCTCAGAATGGGGCATCACACCGCTGGATGGGGTGCAATGACCTGTGGCGACGGAAGCCTCAGGGGCGCCACACTCCCCCACAGCAAATCCCAGCACGTCCTCGGGCTGAAAAACAACAAAAACATGTGGAAGAACTGCAAAACATTTTTGTTATGAACAATATAAAACAATAAAACATTTCTTCCCTTTATGGGAGGCATAGGCACTTAAACGTTGCGAACTTCTTATAAAGAAACTATGTGTGCACTTCCAGTTCATTGCACGGTTTGGGCACATCCCCCATAATTCTGGTAGGAGGCACAACGGGTGCAACTATATACATTTCTTGGCTACAACAAGTCCAGTAGCCTGGCAGTTCGTTTCTTCTCAAACAACAACAATGGGGCAAATACTCAACCAGCCACTAAGTCCAGTGGCCTGGTTACACAGGACACATAAGACATCACATTCACCGGGGAACACATTCCAGTTCCGTGGCCCGGTACACATAAACATGGGGGTGACATCTTCGAAAAGCATGAGGGGCAGCACAGCAGGAAAGGGTGTCATCTTCGAAAAGCACATTAGGGCAGCACACAAGGGACATCTTCAAAAAGAATGAAGGGCAGACAGGGGCTATATACAGTTCAGCATCTCTTCTCCTTTACTCACGAGGGTAGATGCGGGGGTCCCACTCCGGCATTGCTCCTGGCAGCAGGTATGCCGACGAGATCATCGTCTGGGTCCCCTGGGCACTGGTCCCTGACTTTCGGCGCTGTTCTGCAGCCTGGATTGGAGTGGGACTGCTTGCCGGCACAATACGGCGTTGCTGCAGAGGGCTGCTCGTTTGCAGAGGGCTGTTACTGTGGTCCTTGGGATCTTGTTTTGGCCGTGCTCCCTGCATCACACAAGCCATGGAGATCCGCGTCTGCATTTCTTGCGTGGCTGTCGCAGGACCTCTGCTCAGTTCTGTGGCCTGGGTCTGCCTTGAGGTAGTGCTGCTGCTAGGGGAGAGGCTGCGTGCTTGCATCGTGCGGCGCCACTCTGGTTCTTCTGGGGCCGCTTCTTCCCTCAGGATTCGCACATGCAGCGCATACCACCCACGGTTCCCCATCAGCCGTGTGTACTCTACCACATCACCCAGCTTCGCATCTCTCCCTGGGTGGCCTCTGGGCAGGTGCTCCTCGATGTCTCGTCGGGCCACAAACACGTCCTTGCCCAGACCGGGCTCCCTGATGAAGCCCCAGCCGCCAGCTTGTCGGAAGTCAACCACTGTGCCCCGTCTCACTGGGCCCTCTGATCCCTTCAGGGCCTTCCTGACCTGTTCTTTGGAGGCCAGATTAGCGGCTTCTTTGGCCTTCCGCTTCTCCTCCCGGAGTTCCCGCTCCCTCTGGTACTCTACCACCAGCCTCCGGCACGTTAGCTCGTTTGCCAGGGGGGTCTCCTTGGGGCGCAGCGGCCGCTGCAGGTCCCTGCTTTCAATGGGCACTGCGTGCCAGTTCACTCCCGGGGATGCCATTCCCAGGAGGCTCACAGGGGGGCTCGGCAGGGGGCCCGCTAGCTGTTCGCGGTCCACCCCTCCCCAAGCTCCGTCTGTGGGGGTCTCAGGCAAGCCTCCGGTGCCCCACCGGGCGTCAGCGGGGCTGGCGGGGAAGGCCAGGGGGTCGGTGAAGGGGCTAGTCGGTGGCGTGTGGCGGGGCCATGGGTCCGGACTGATCGGGGGTTCATGTTGCTCACCCTCCTGCTGCTCCGCGGCGTCCATCCACTGACCCAGGCCCTCCGGTACCAGCGGTGTTTCTCTCTGCCGGTCCGCTTCCACTTCCACGCTGCTCAGCCTCCGGGCCAGGACTCGCATCTCCTCCCGGAGCAGGCCCAGCTCAGGATCCATTCTTCCGGTCCCTGGTGCACCTTGCTGCAGCTCCTCCGCCATGCTACCGGCCTGGTGAATGCTGACTGGAACACTGCTCGGGTGCTCGACCACGCCACTCGGCTGCACCCTTTCCCTTCTTGGAGGCGGGGCCGGAGGCTGCACTAGTATCTGGCGCCAGACTGGCGCCCAGCCCATCACGACCGGCATCACTCCGCTTGCAATAAGGTACATTTTCTTTATCTACTGGTCTGGCATTTAGACTCTTTCTGCCAGCCGGCCAGCTTGTCTAGTCGCCATTTCTTCTTCTTCCGCCTTCCATGGCGGGCACCGCTTCGCGCTCTTTTCTTGGACAAGGGGGCGGGGCTTCTCTTCGCGCCCTTTCTTCTTTCACGCCCCCCTTCTTCCCGCGCTCAGTGACTTCAATGGCGGCAGTTTCTCACAGTAAACACAGGCTATTTCACGATTCTTCAGGCGCACAGTACCCGGTGTGACCGGGCACGAAATCCTGTTCGTGACGCCAAAGTGACTCGCCCACCCCAGGGCTATGGGACACCCGGTGCCGGGCCGGACTAGTCAGTGGTGGCTGGGCCCGGCTCCGTGGCCCTGGTGGGTGTCAGTAAAATCTGTGGCTTGCTTAATAATGGTTGTGTTCGTGACGCCACCTATGGTATGCGGCTATTAAGCCGCCGCTGCTATGTGAGGCCTCCGGGATGGTGTTATGGCAGCAATGGTGGTTCTGCTCCCCACAGGTGGAGCAATGCCCGGGGCACAGTTGGTGCTTGTGAATGTCTATGCAGCTGAAATAACAGAGACCACTCCAAGGGTGCAGTTCAAGTTCTTTACTCACACTTCTTGTCACAGTACTGTAGGGACCCTTGGACTGCTGGGACCACTGTCAGGGATCTCTGCCGTTTCTGGGTGATTCTGAGAGTGAAAGCCGGTACCCTTCTCTTAGTGTCTCTTTCTTCTGCTGTCTTCCTTAGCCTTGCCTTTGATAGGATAAACCTGGCTTGGCCTCCACTACAGCCTCCAGGCTGGGGGGTCACCTGTCGGCTGATTACCCCTTTTCTGAAAGGTCTGCTATGGGTTCTGGCCCTGGGAGTCTACAACGTTCCCTGGGCCTCGGTTTTTACTGTTTGGAGATGATCTTTGCACTCCTCCAGTCTCGAGGGACCGTCCCCTGTCGCAGCTTGATCACTCCACCGATGTTCTTGTGGAACAGGCCACCATAGCTCTAAACTGCCCCGACAGCTATACAGACTACCCGTGGCCCTGCGACTCCTTCTGCCTTCTACGTGGTGTCACCTGGACCTCTGGGTCCCAGGATCTTCACCAGGAAGCATCTCCTGCTGTTTCTCTGCTCCTGCCTGTCTTGGAGCTTTCTTTCCTTCTTTCTTTCTTACTTTCTTTCCTCCTCCTTGCCTGCCTCCAGCAGGCCTCCTCCTCCCTCCTTTCTCTCGTTCTTCTTCTCCAACTACATGCTGGCTCCTCACTCTCTCCCTCCCTGAGGTAGACTGACTAAACTTGACCTTCCTCTCTGTGTCTGCTCTCAGATGGCTCCTCCCACCTTCCCAATTGCCCTGTTCTACCCTATAGGAGCAGGGATGGGTCTTACGACCCCTCCCAGCATGCAGCATGGGAGGGCTGTCTGCCACTTTCCCTGGTCCCAGTGTGTTCCTAACAATGGGTGTAGTGTGGATTTACCAGGGGACCGGAGTTCACTCTCTTCCTCTCTCAGAATGGGGCATCACACCGCTGGATGGGGTGCAATGACCTGTGGCGACGGAAGCCTCAGGGGCGCCACATCAATATATCTCTTTTACTGTATAGCACAGCACAACGGACTGAGCTTTTCTATACTGTGGACAATCCTTATATTAGCCAGGACATGTACCAATCCAGAGACACGTGAGTAAAGCCAGCTTTACACGTTGCAATTAGTTGTACAATCGCATTTGCGATGTGACACGCCCAGGTTGCATACGGGATCTTATGAGATTTCACGTAGGTCGTTCATTTGCTGTCACACGAGCGTTAGTAGTCTATGTTAAATTGATCAATTTTGTGTGCGATCCTTTAGATCATGTGTTCTGTGACGTATGCATTGGGCACCTTTTTTTTTTTTTATTTATTGACTTGACAAGCGTGTGTAATGTGTAGGGATGCATTTTTACTATGTCATCTGCCATTCAGCTCTGCTACATGGCCGCTGACAGCAGACACAGACAGAGCCGCACTGTCAGAATGAACTCGGGTGAACTTCACCCGACCACCCGATCCAGTGACAGCGGGTAACCTCACTGACAGCTCAGCCGATCGCGCGGCTGTCTTCAGTTGCTGTGTGTAGGTGACAGGAGCGGCTGTGTCTGCTGCAGCTCCAGTCACCTCCATGCAGCAGCGCTGGATGCGACGCTGGAGCATCCTGGATTACGCCGGACATGGAGGGATTTTTTGGGCTGATTAAAGTGGTTAACCAGGGTATATGTTTGTGTTTTTTATTTCTAATAAATGATTTTTTCGGGTGCGTGTGTTTATTTACTGTAATTTACAGATTAATCATGGAAGGTGTCTCATAGACGCCTGACATGATTAATCTAGGACTTATTGGCAGCCAATAACTCCTTATTACCCCGATTTGCCAACGCACCAGGGCAAATCGGGAAGAGCCGGGTACAGTCCCAGAACTGTCGCATCTAATGTATGCGGCAATTCTGGGCGGCTGTTGGCTGATATTGTTAGGCTGGGGGGCTCCCCATAACGTGGTGCTCCCCATCCTGAGAATACCAACCTTCAGCCGTATGGCTTTATCTGGCTGGTTTTAAAATTGGGGGGGACTGCATGCCGTTCTTTTAAATTATTTAATTATTTATTTCACTACACAGTATAGACACGCCCACCGGCTGCTGTGATTGGGTGCAGTGTGACACCTGTCACTCAGCGTGGGGGCGTGTCTCACTGTAACCAATCATTGGCGCCGGTGGGCGGGGAAAGCAGGGAATACGAGATTGTTTAATGGGCGGCCGGCTTTTTCAAAACAGTAAAAGCCGCCGGGAGCAGTGTGAACGCCGTGCAGCGCCGGAGATCGGGGATCGGTGAGTATATGAGAGAGGGGGATAGACTGACATGGACAGAGAGTGAGGGACAGAGATAGTGACCGACTGACAGAGATTAGTGAATGACAGACATTGTGAGGCGCTTCAGAACGCAGCTTTTCAGCTGCGCTCTGAAGCGGACCTTTTTTAAGCTGCAGTGCAGAGCGCACACCTGCGCACATAGCATCAGACATCAAAATCGTATGAGGGATGTCACACGTTACAATTGACTAGGTTCGTGCAACAAAACGCTCAATTCTAGACAAAGATACGATGTGTTTGCGATCAACGGTTGTGCGATCAATCCTGATCGCACGTAGATGTCACACGCAGATACCTCACAAACGATGCCGGATGTGCGTCACTTACAACTTGACCCCAACGACGGATTGTGAGATATATTGAAGCGTGTAAAGTGGGCTTAAGGCTAGATTCACGGTTGTAATATATATAATTTATGTTTGGACTATGTGGCGCCCCAGGACCTGGTCGCCACAACAGCATTGCCCTCCCAAAGGGTTAATGCTGAGCCTGGAGGTAATTGGGAGGTCTATTGGCCAGTAAGTTTAACATCCAACGCAGTTCTCCCTCCGGCCAGCAGGGGGAGCTCTGAACCTGGAATTCCAGGGAGCATTCCTTAAGTCTGACCTGAGGGAGGAAGTAGTAGTCAGTCTGTAGAGAGAAGTGATAGCAAGCAGACGCAGAGTGTGCTGTCCTGTGGATCTGGGGCCTGGAGCTGGAGCAGCTTGGCCCAGGGAAGCAGGAGTAGCAGAGAGGCACAGCAGAGACTCGGACATCGGAGTCTGTGGCCACCAGGGCCTAAAATACTTCCTGGTAGCCGAATCCGAAGGGCAGGAGAGCTGCAAGCACCTGGCCCATAAACAGCCCGAAGGTACAGCTGCATCATCAGGGCCCGGTGTGGACTCCAGCAGAGAAGCACCAGAGAGGGCCTGCGCAGCCTACCACAGAGGGAAAGGGACGTACCACCGGTCCCAGCAGCAAGAGGGCCATTGCTAAATCCAGAGAGCAGGGTCCTATAACAGTAAAGAAAAGAACAGGAGTAGGCCTCATACTCAGCTGGCCAAGAAGATCACCCCAAGTACTTCCAGGCCGACCGGATCCCCTTCACCACCTGTGACGGTCTCCCAGGACTGGACTGTTCTTAAAGTAAAAGAGGAGAAGGTAAAGAGACTGTTGTTTGTGCCTGTTTCTTTCATTGCCTGTTGGCCCTGCACCGTGTTATCCACACAACACCATAGACTTTCACGAGCACCAACAGTGTCCCCGGGGCACCACTCCACCTGTGGGGAGCAGTACCACCATTGCTGCCATATCATCACCCCGGAGGCCTCACACAGCAGCGGCGGCTTAATAGCCGCAAACCACAGGTGGCGTCACGAAACAAATACTTTAATTGCTCCCAAGTCACCAGCCATATTTACCTGACACCCACCAGGGCCACGGAGCCGGGCCCCGCCACCACAGACGACCCCCGGACTAGTCCGGCCCGGCACCGGGTGTCCCATAGCCCTGGGGTGGGCGAGTCAACTTTGGCGTCACAAACAGGATTTCGTGCCCAGCGCCCACCGGGTACTGTGCGCCTTTGAAAAGACTGTGTGTTTACTGTTTGAAGACTGCCGCCGCCATTAGCTTCGCTGAGTGCAGGAAGAAGGGGGGCGTGCCCGAAAAAGAGCGTGAAGGGAGCGCACCATCAAAGCGGAGGGTCGTTAACCCCGCGCTACCCGGAAGAGATTGTAAAAAGAAAGCGGAGCCTGGTAAGGTTCACTAAGGGGCAGGAAGATGTCGGACACCGAGGGAGAGCCGGTGGCTGTAGTAGCTCAAGACGCAGCAGCACCGGCCGATGTAATCCCAGTCGCCGTCGCCCCAGCCCCCGCGGTAGCGCCGGTAATGCCGATCACAATGCCGTACATCCCGGGAGCAGAATGGCTGCCGCAGTACTCCGGGGAGTCACATACCCTGAGCGACTTCAGAGAAAGGCTGCACAGCTTGTTCCGGGTGTATCCGCTGACTGAGAGCCAGAAGGTGGGCATATTAATGGGGCAGCTAGCCGGCGCGGCCCAGCGTGAAGTGAAGTCCTGGCCTGATACAGATAAAGGGACAGCAACCCAGATACTGGCCAAGTTAAAGAGTACTTTTGACACCCGCACCGCAGCAGAAATAAAGATGAGATTCTTTGGGTGCAAACAACGGGCCACAGACAGCATAAGGGACTATGCCTTAAACTTGCAGGAGGCCCTGAAAGCAATTAAACAGGTGGACCCAGAGAGTGTACGTGAAGAAGACAAACTCCTAACTGAGCAGTTCATAGAAGGGCTCCTGTCAGATGCCCACAGGACCCAGCTGCGTATCATGGTCCTGCAGAACCCTGCTCTGGACTTTGCAAAATTTAAGGACCAGGCCATCCGGGTACTGAGGGAATCTACACCGAATGACCCAGTACCCCTCCGGCCTCTTGCTATCACGTACCCCGGGGTGGTGTCTGCAACACGAGCCGCTGCAGGGGCTGAGGCGCAGTCCCTGGATAAGGATCCCGCTGCAGAGCTCAGACAGCAGGTCCAGGAGCTGACCAAGACTGTAGCTGCCCTTGCCAAGACCGTGCAGTCTCTACAAGTGACCCCGTCGCCTGCAAGAATCGAGTTGGCCTCCAGCCCAGATGACGTCCCATGGATGCGACAGAGGAGGATTCCGCCGACCCGAGGAAAAGACACAGACCGGTATGATTCAACGGGACAACCGATCTGCCGCCGCTGCAGCCAGGCGGGCCATATTGCAAGACACTGTCCTTTAAATGGGCCGAGCCTGGAGCCAGGAGCCGACCCCCAGGTGTAAGGAAGCCCGGCTCAACCCCCAGTCGCAGCAAGTATGTGGGAGGACGCCCGGTCCTTCCTATTGTGCTGGATGGGATCCCTTTGAATGCCCTCCTAGATACGGGGTCCCAGGTAACAACCATCCCTTATAAACTGTATGTCAGAGTTCCGGGATTTCCAGTTCTCTTTTGAAAGAGCTTGCCCTCTGTTAACATGGAGGTTGCTGTTCTGTTGCCCTACTTCCTGTCCATCTGTTTAAAAGGCCGCCCCTAAGCTTAGTCCAGTGCCTACTGCTTGCTGTGTACTCCTGCTTTGCTGCTCTTGGTTCCTGATTGACATTTGGATCCTCCTGAAAAACAACCGACACCGACTCTGGACTTCACCTGGTCTCATCAAGCTGTGCCCGGACTCCGTCTGCCGTCTTTGGTCAGCACTTCTGCCCGGTTCCTTCCGGTTCGTAACCACTCTGGACTCTCATCTCGTACAGACATTTTTGGACTATACCTATTGCCCTTTGTGTCCCGGCTGCTGCGCATTTAGGCCTTCTGGGGTGATTGCCAGACAGTCCCTGTATAGGGGTTCGCTCTTGGTGGTCTCCCTGGGGGAGTCCGGTGCGTGGCCCCGGGAATTCCCTTCGCTCCGATCCTGGAAGGTATTTCCTGTGTTTTATGTTCTACTGTGTTTTTGTTCCGTTTATGTACATATTGTTGGTTACATATTATAAACATCTCTGCACCAAGAACTCGTCTCTGGTTGTCATTGCCCTAACGCAATCGAAATCCTCAGTACATACAATAGTATTACACTGTGCAAAAGATATTGGGCTGATTCAGACATTGACCATGGTCCAGATGATGATTTAACAATTGTGGCCAGTAATGGTCAGCCTCTGCCTCAAATTGGGTACAAGGAAGTAACCATTAAAGTGTGGCGGGTAGAATTGCCATGTCAGGGGATGATAATTGTAGATATTGATCGCAAAGAATCTGACCCACTGTTAACCATTGGAACAAATGTGATAGAAAATTGTATTGCCGAAGTGATAATTTTGTTGCAGCAGGTGTCTGAAACTGCCAGCTCCGGGCAGCAGCGTGCCCTACAGAGGGAAATCCGAGCCCTGATGAGGAGGCAGCAGGTAGAGCTGGCCGGAGGAGAAATTGGCAGTGTGAGGGTAAGTGACCCCCTCCCCATTGCCATACCCCCAAGAAGTGAAATGTTGATATGGTGTCGGGCAGCAATAGGCCTCAAGGGTCAGGATTACCATGCCTTGGTAGAACCGGTGTATTCAGACAGTAGGCCTGGAGTCCTGATAGCCAGAGGGGTAGCAGACGTCCGCAAGGGAAGAGTGCCCGTCCGTGTCCTGAATTGTGGGGAGGAGGAAGCCAAATTGCCCCGGTACGCCACCATAGCAAAACTGTACACTGTCAGTAACAATACCATCAAAACAGTGGAACCCTTGATCCCGTCCGACCAGGCGGAAGACAATGGCTCCAAGGGACAGCTGGAAGACTGGTGCCAAAAATTACATGTGGGTAACGACTCCACCCCCTCACACCAAAAGCATGGGGTTTACCGGGTGGTACAGGAATACGAGCGGGTCTTCAGTAAACACCCCCTAGATTTTGGGCAGGTAAAAGGGGTTAAACATCAAATCCCCACGGGTGACCATCATCCCATTAAAGAGAGATATCGCCCTGTACCCCCAGCACAGTATCAGCGTGCCAAAGAAATGTTACGGGAAATGAAGGAGGCTGGGGTTATCAGAGATAGTTGTAGCCCTTGGGCAGCTCCACTAGTGCTCGTAAAGAAAAAAGATGGTACAATGAGAATGTGCGTAGATTACAGACAAATTAACCGCATTACACATAAAGATGCTTATCCACTACCCAGAATAGAAGAGTCACTAATGGCCTTAAAATCGGCTAATTATTTCTCCACCCTGGATCTCACCAGTGGGTATTGCCAGGTTCCCGTGGCAGAGGCGGACAAAGAGAAGACTGCATTCACGACACCAATGGGTCTCTGCGAGTTCAATTGTATGCCGTTCGGGCTCTGCAATGCCCCAGGGACATTTCAGAGATTGATGGAGTGCTGCTTGGGCCATCACAACTTTGAAACCGTGCTATTGTACCTGGATGACGTCATAGTCTACTCCAAGACCTACGAAGATCACCTGAGGCACTTAGCAGAAGTGTTTGAGTCCCTGTCGGAGTATGGCCTGAAGATAAAGCCGTCCAAATGTCACCTCTTGAAGCCAAAGGTACAGTACCTGGGTCATGTGGTCAGCGCAGAAGGTGTGGCACCTGATCCGGAGAAAGTCACCGTAATCAAGGACTGGCCAAGACCCACCACGGTAAAGGAGGTGCGGCAGTTCCTTGGGCTGGTGGGCTACTATCGAAGGTTCATTGATGGTTTCACAAAAATAGCAGCGCCTCTTCAAGATCTCCTGGTGGGCCAGCCAAAGCAGGCTAAGAAGCAGAGCCCTCCATTTGAATGGAACAGCCAAATAGAAACATCTTTTGTCCGGCTGAAAGGGGCTCTCACGGGAGAAGAAATTCTGGCCTACCCTGACTACAGCCAGCCGTTTGTACTGTATACAGACGCCAGCAACGTGGGACTGGGAGCAGCTCTGTCCCAGGTGCAGGGAGGCAGAGAGAAGGTGATAGCTTACGCCAGTAGGAAGCTTCGGCCCACAGAAAGGAATCCAGAAAACTACAGTTCCTTCAAGCTGGAGTTCCTCGCTATTGTTTGGGCAGTGACTGAACGCTTCAAGCACTATCTGGCATCGGCCAAGTTCACCATCTTCACGGACAACAATCCGTTGACACATCTGGCAACAGCCAAGTTAGGTGCGTTGGAGCAGCGATGGATGGCCCGGCTGTCTAACTTTGACTTTACCATCAAGTACCGGGCTGGCAAGAAGAATAACAATGCTGATGCGCTGTCCAGAATGCCTCACTTACCCGAGTCTGGAGAAGACCTGGATGAACTCGAAGAGATAGAGTTACCGGCTTTCCATCACCAAGGTGTTTCCCAGTGTGAGCATGCTGTAGGAGTGAAGCACTCGAGCCAGCACGAGGTCTCGGTCAACCCATTACTCCACCATAATTGGGAAGAGACACAGAACGGTGACCCGGCCATGCGATTGGTCAAAGAAAAGCTAGCACAAGCTGAGACCCATCTTGGTTCAGACGCTCCACAAGAAGCCCAGCAGTTGTGGAAGGAGAGGGGACGACTGTTCACCTACCAGGGCAAGCTCTGCAAGAGATATGTCAACTGGCGAACGAATGAACTCGTCTGGCAGATAGTGGTCCCACAGAGGGATGCTCCAATGGTCCTAGCAGCTTACCATGATAAAGCAGGACACTTCGGGTGGAAGAAGTTGGAGACCCTACTCCGCGATCGGTTCTACTGGGTGCACATGAGAAAGACGATCGAGAAGTGGTGCCGAGACTGTGGTCCGTGTAACCTGAGGCGGAAGGATGATGCCAGCCAGAGGTCTCCCCTACAGCCAATTGTCACGAAGCAGCCCCTGGAGTTGGTGGCCCTGGACCACGTGAAGTTAACACCAAGCCGGTCAGGCTATGTGTACGCCCTCACCATTGTGGACCATTACTCTCGTTTCCTGGTAGTAGTGCCTGTGAAGGACCAGACAGCCAGAACAGCAGCTAGAGCATTCCAGGCATACTTTTGTCGGCCTCACGGTTATCCGGAAAGGGTACTGACTGATCAAGGTCCTGCATTCGAGGCCGAAGTGTTCCAAGAGTTCTGTAACATGTACGGCTATAAGAAAATCCGAACAACACCGTACCACCCCCAAACCAATGGATTGTGCGAGAAGATGAACCATGTGGTTATTGATATGCTGAAGACTCTACCTCTGGAAGAAAGGAACCAATGGCCAGAGAAGTTACCAGATCTGGTAGACCTGTACAACTATATCCCAGTAAATTCGACCAACTGCAGCCCTGCTTACCTGATGCGAGCAAGACCTGGCAAGTTACCTGTAGACTTGGAGATGGGGACTGCGTCACCTGAAGCGGTTCAGGAGATAGAAGATTGGGATACAGAGCGACAACAGCAGTACCGCAAAGTCCAGGAATGCGTAGAAAGGAGCCTGTCCCAAGCAAGAACGAGACAAGAGCAGAACTACAATCAAACAGCCCCAGCAACTCCCTTAGCACCTGGAGAACAGGTCCTCAAGAAAAAGCGGAGGGCGCATAAATTAGATGATCAGTGGGAGAATGAACCCTACACCATTATTCCCTCCAACTTTGACAATAGTAAGGTATGCCTCATAAGCAAAGATGAAGGCAAGACCTATCAAGCAGTTTCTCGAGACCGCCTGAAAGCGTGCCCTGAATGGTGCAGAATCCAAAAAGAAGTAGAAGAAGTACAAGAAAGTCCCCAAAGTCAAGAAAAAGAGGAAGAGATGATCCAAACCATCCTTGGAAAATTCCCCAAAACTTGGACCCGAATAAACAATGCCATAGTGGTACCAGTCTTGACGTTCCCGCAGTTGGTCGAGCCAGAAACAGAAGAGGTTCCAGATCCACCTAAAGAACCGTCCGCTCCAACATAAGATGACACGCCAGCAGTAGAACAGGAGGCTCAACCCCCTGCCAGTGGTGAACCTGCCGTACCCTTGGCGAATCTGAGACCCCGTAGGCAACCGACATGCATCCCTGTCAGGGTTAGGCCTACCAATAACACGGGGGGGGGGCACACACTCCAAGTAGTCAGGGACAAACCCCAGAGCTACGCCGGTCCCAACGTAGCACTCGGGGACAGCCCCCTCCAAGGTATAGAACATAGAAAGTAAAATACTTAAAGGGAACCTGTCATGAGAAATGTCCCCTAAAACCTCACAGATTCCCCCTCTGCAGCTCCTGGGCTGCATTCTATAAAGGTCCCTGTTATGATTGTGGCCACTTTCTGACCTAAAAAAAGTGTTTATAAAGTTGTACCTTTTTTGCTTCTGATTCTGTAAATACGTCCCGGGGGCGGGCTGCCTGATGGCCGTTAGTCTGCCCCCTGGTCCTGTATGCCGCCCCCCTCGCTGATTACAATAATGCTGGACGCCGCCCCCTGCTACATCCATCGCCGCGCATGCCCAGTGCCCATCTGTCGGGGATGAGCACTGTGCCTAGCGTCACCGCTGGTGACGTGCACGCAGGGTTAAGATTATGGGCGGTGCTGTGATGTTTATTCCTAAGCAACCGCCCATAATCGCGGGGCCGCGCTTGCCCCCTCGGCCTGCTTCGTTCTGCGCAAGCGCGCTGCTGCTGACCCCCACGTCACCTCCTTCCCATCTTGCCCCGAGGCAGGAAATAGATGGGAGGAGCGGTGACTACACCGATCAGGAGGAGACGCGGAGATCAGATTACCAGCAGCGCGCTTGCGCAGAACGAAGCAGGCCGATAAACATCACAGCACCGCCCATAATCTTAACCCTGCGTGCACGTCACCAGCGGTGACGCTAGGCACAGTGCTCATCCCCGACAGATGGGCACTGGGCATGCGCGGCGATGGATGTAGCAGGGGGCGGCGTCCAGCATTATTGTAATCAGCGAGGGGGGCGGCATACAGGACCAGGGGGCAGACTAACGGCCATCAGGCAGCCCGCCCCCGGGACGTATTTACAGAATCAGAAGCAAAAAAGGTACAACTTTATAAACACTTTTTTTAGGTCAGAAAGTGGCCACAATCATAACAGGGACCTTTATAGAATGCAGCCCAGGAGCTGCAGAGGGGGAATCTGTGAGGTTTTAGGGGACATTTCTCATGACAGGTTCCCTTTAACAGAGTGTAAATAGTTATGTGAAAATGTCTTGTATGTAATGTTTTGTTGTAGGTGATTAAGTAAATGGACAATTGGGCCACTGGACTATGGGTGGCCAACACTCTAATTGTACATAGTTAGCACCAGTGTGCTCAACACCCCTGAAGAAAAACCCGTCCGGCGTACATAGAGTGGGGTCATCAATGCTCTGACGCACGCCCAGAGCCTACGTTGGGGGTTTGATCGCGGCGGGTCCCCCATGGAGCAGTGTAATGGACACCCGGCAGGGAGCCACACTGGACTCTTATAGTAGTGTTTAAGTTTGTAACGTTTAAGTAATGCGCCTCCCATAATGGGATGAAATGTTCTAACATGTTATGTTTTGTTTCTACAGTCCGGGAGTACTGAATTTAACTAAGGGGGAGTGTGGCGCCCCAGGACCTGGTCGCCACAACAGCATTGCCCTCCCAAAGGGTTAATGCTGAGCCTGGAGGTAATTGGGAGGTCTATTGGCCAGTAAGTTTAACATCCAACGCAGTTCTCCCTTCGGCCAGCAGGGGGAGCTCTGAACCTGGAATTCCAGGGAGCATTCCTTAAGTCTGACCTGAGGGACGAAGTAGTAGTCAGTCTGTAGAGAGAAGTGATAGCAAGCAGACGCAGAGTGTGCTGTCCCTGTGGATCTGGGGCCTGGAGCTGGAGCAGCTTTGCCCAGGGAAGCAGGAGTAGCAGAGAGGCACAGCAGAGACTCGGACATCGGAGTCTGTGGCCACCAGGGCCTAAAATACTTCCTGGTAGCCGAATCCGAAGGGCAGGAGAGCTGCAAGCACCTGGCCCATAAACAGCCCGAAGGTACAGCTGCATCATCAGGGCCCGGTGTGGACTCCAGCAGAGAAGCACCAGAGAGGGCCTGCGCAGCCTACCACAGAGGGAAAGGGACGTACCACCGGTCCCAGCAGCAAGAGGGCCATTGCTAAATCCAGAGAGCAGGGTCCTATAACAGTAAAGAAAAGAACAGGAGTAGGCCTCATACTCAGCTGGCCAAGAAGATCACCCCAAGTACTTCCAGACCGACCGGATCCCCTTCACCACCTGTGACGGTCTCCCAGGACTGGACTGTTCTTAAAGTAAAAGAGGAGAAGGTAAAGAGACTGTTGTTTGTGCCTGTTTCTTTCATTGCCTGTCGGCCCTGCACCGTGTTATCCACACAACACCATAGACTTTCACGAGCACCAACAGTGTCCCCGGGGCACCACTCCACCTGTGGGGAGCAGTACCACCATTGCTGCCATATCATCACCCCGGAGGCCTCACACAGCAGCGACGGCTTAATAGCCGCAAACCACAGGTGGCGTCACGAAACAAATACTTTAATTGCTCCCAAGTCACCAGCCATATTTAACTGACACCCACCAGGGCCACGGAGCCAGGCCCCGCCACCACTGACGACCCCCGGACTAGTCCGGCCCGGCACCGGGTGTCCCATAGCCCTGGGGTGGGCGAGTCAACTACAAGACCCGACCCATCTTCTGTACTGAACCAACTAGCTGTTGGTTTCGGTCAGGAGAACTATAGGCAAATAAGCCACAAATCAGATCTTCTTCACGTGAATATGGAGCTAATCTGTAGTACCCATGGCGGCCACTTGACTGTTGACAAAGTGTCACCACTGCTTATATTTAGCCACCGCTGTAGCTGATCTGTAGGGGTGTTGGCACACAGAGCGTTGCTTAAACTTCACTGACTGTCATGATGGCATTGGGCGCTGTTCAGATTCCAGATTCTGACACTCTGCCTGATGGTTTCTCTGGTGTCTGAGATCAACACAGGCAGACTCAGGTGTCCACCTGCTGTGTGCTGATTCATTTGCAGGCTAGCAAGAGTTAATCTCTGCTGTTCTGCTTGCTCCTTTGGTCACATGTTGTGGGGAGGCCTATCTTATCTGCTCCCCTCCTATTTATGCTGGTTGAAATATTCCACCCATGCCAGCTATAGTTTATTTTATGTTGATCTGTGAGGTGCGATGTTCTAGCCTTACTAGTCATTGCTTAGTGCGGTTGTGGAGTTTACCCCTGTTGTTTTGTAGCTTCCTTCTTGTGCTTGTTTTTCCTCCTAAATCTCTAAAGCCTGCTTTACACATTACAATTAATCGTGCAATCGCATTTGCGATCGCACCCGCCCCCATCTTTTGTGCGGCATGGGCAATTTCTTGCTCGTGTCGCACAATGCTGTAACCCCCAGTCACACGTACTTACCTTCCAAATGACCTCGCTGTGGGCGGCGAACATCCACTTCCTGAAGGGGGAGGGACGATCGGCGTCACAGCGGCCGGCCAATAGAAGCGACGGGGCGGAGATGAGCGGGACGTAAACATCCCGCCCACCTCCTTCCTTCAGCATTTACGGCGGCCGCAGGTAACCTGTGCTCCTCGTTCCTGGGGTGTAACACGGAGCGATGTGTGCTGCCCCGGGTACGATGAACAACAGGACGTGCGATTTTTAGAAAATGAGCGACGTGTCAGCGATGAATGAGAAGGTGAGTATTTCTGCTCGTTCATAGCTGTCACACGCTACGATATCACTAACGATGCCGGATGTGTGTCACTTATGACGTGACCGCGCCGACATCTCGTTAGATATATCGTAGCGTGTAAAGCCCGCTTTATTGTCTATACCATTTGTGCGAGCGTGTTGTGTGACAGAGTTTTGGTTTTCCCCTGTCTGTCTTTATCTGTGGGTTTCATCTCACTTCTGTCTCGTTCCTCTCTGGTGTTAGGGGGAGGAGGAAACAGATCAGAACTGGCCAGGAGCAGGGCTGGGACGGAGACTCAGGCCTCTCCACCATGAGGGGTATCCCTGAGATTGGGGAAGCTGTGGTGGGAGAGAAAGGCGCAATAGGGTCTTACCCGATTTACAGGGCAGAGGGAAAATGGGTAAAACACACTACTACTACACTTTGACACCCTGAGATTGGGGAAAGCATAGAGCTCCCTAGCTAGAGGGACATTTTAGGAGTCCTGGTTTATTGCTATCCCATAGTCATCATGACAGGTGTCAGACATCCACCAATCTGATATTGTTGATCTATCCTGTGGATAAATCACCACTTAAAATAAACCTATAATAAAAGCCACCTTTTTATAAGGACAGAAAATAATAATAATTCGGCAACTAATTGAAGAACATGATAGACAGGTTATCTTACTGGTCCGCAATACAATTGTAATTATCTGGATTTGTCCTGGCCCAGTTCTTAATAAGATATCTATACTTCATGTTCTATGTAAGTAAAATCCATTAAAAAAAAAATCTGAAAGAAAGATTATACATAAAAAAAAAAAAAAATCAGAAGGTAAAAAAAAAGCAATAAAGAAGTAAGACAACACAGGGGAATTAAAGTCCAAAAGAAGGACAGTTGGAAGTAAAACGCTAGCCTTCTCCCCACCTCCTGTCATCTAGACCATCCATTTAGAATTGATTGCAATTATGCACCCTATAATTTCCATAACATTTAGAACCTAGACTTTTAGATAGATCCACATATACTGTTCTTAAACCCATAGCAAGAAATAGACCAAGGCCCAAGAGACAAGAAATTTATAGGACTGCAGACAGTGTATGTGACAAGTCTCATGCTGCTGCTCCACTCTGCTCTTACCGAGAGAGCTTGGTTCCCCCAAAAGGCAGGTTTTAAGGGCATATGATAATGCAATTAAGTAATTGTTATGCAGTCACATAAAACTGTGCATAGCCCATGGTGCAAATCTACTTGTCATTATAATATTTGAAGACCAGCTGCTAATGACTGTGTTGCACATCAATCTAAATTAGGAATTAATTCCAGAAATAGGCGTAGCTCAGAGTGAAGCTTTTTTTTTTTCTAAAGCAGTTATTTTTTTGGGTGTCCATTTAAAGACCAAAATCGGGGAAAAAAAAATAGTTGCCCGAAATATCAATGATCTAAGCGTCCAATATGCATAAAATACATAAATACCCTTCCACTAAACAAAAATGTGCAGGAATCGATTCATAAGAAAATGCAATTGTCTTAAGCCCGCTTTACACGCTACAGTATATCTTACGATGTGTCGGCGGGGTCACGTCGTAAGTGACGCACATCCGGCATCGTAAGGTACATTGTAGTGTGTGACAGCTACGTGCGATTGCGATTGAACGTTAAAACGTTCATCGCATGCACGTCGTTCAATTCCTAAAAATTGAACGTCAGATTGTTCATCGTACCCGGGGTAGCGCACATCGTAGCGTGTGACAACCCGGGAACGATAAACAGCAGCTTACCTGCGTCCTGCGGCTCCCGGCCCACAATGCGGAAGGAAGGAGGTGGGCGGGATGTTTACATCCCGCTCAGCTCCGCCCCTCCGCTTCTATTGGCCGGCTGCCGCGTGACGTCAATGTGACGCCGAACGTCCCTCCCACTCCAGGAAGTGGACGTTTGCCGCCCACATCGAGGTCGTATGGACGGGTAAGTACGTGTGACGGGGGTTAATCGTTTGTGCGACACATTCAACAAATTGAACGTGCCACACATACGATGGGGGCGGGTCACATCGCATACGATATCGTATGCGAAATCGTGACAACTAAAGCAGACTTTACATAAAACAGCAGAAAACAATAAAGGCAGAGGGAACAAGAGGTGGGCAAACCTGAAAAGTCAAGAGGTGTCAGTTCCATACTAGATCGATAGAAAAATGTAACTGTCACACGGTGTTTAGCTCTAAACTTGCTGAGTGTCATGGCGGCATCTGACGCTGTTCACACTGCAGAGTCTGACACTCCAAACTACGCCTTCTCTATTACTTCTGAGTTGGGGCGTTGGCCAGCTTTTAGTGATCGGACTTGCAGGAGTTAATCTCTGCTAGTCTGCTGGTTACCTCTTTGATCATATGTTGTGGAAGACCTATCACAGTTACTTCACGCCATTTTAAGATTGTGGAGCCTGTTTTCCCATGCCGACTGTTGTGAATGTCAGTTATGCTTTGGCTGCTGGGAGGCTCCCTCTTGTGACCAGGAATGGTTTGGACATAGACCAGGTCTGTTGAGCAATGGGCGTTTCCATTGCTAACTTTCTGCTTATTTAAATCCTGGTCTGATAGCAGACTATGCCGGATGTCAGTTGTTCTTTGTTCACCAGCCTGCTTCATTCTGCTCCACACCACATTTACCCCAGATAAGTGCTTTGCTCTTTATTTGTTGTTTGGTTCTTTTACTCTTATCTGAGTTTGTCTTTTGCTGTGGTTGTTTTCAGTTTATTGGCATGCAGGGATCTTCCCTCTCAGTTGTTTAGCTAGGAAACTCCCTGCAGTTATGTTTGGAGTATAGCTCCTATAAGTCCATGTGTTTGTGGCTTTATGAATTTGTAATGATTCTTGTTTTCTGTTCATTGGTATGACAAGAGCGCCTGGTATAGGACGAAGTGCAGATCGTGCGATCTGAGGGCCTTTTTGTACTATCAGGAATTTGGAATTTTGCAGGGTTTTTCTCTGGCCACCATCAGCCCCTTTCCTGTCCTTTCCTATTTTAGGCAGTGGGGGCCTCACCTTTTGCTAATTCTATCATCTATCTGTGTATTGTGTTTTCCTATATCACCTCAGTCTTTGAATGTGGGGGGCTAGCTATTCTTTATCTATTTTCTGAGGCAGAGAGTTATTCATCTTTCCTTCCTTTAGGATAGCTAGTTCTCCGGCTGGGTTCGCGGTGCACAGGATGTTAGTTCACCCCTCGGCTGCTTCTAGTTGTGATGGTTAGTAAGGGGATGGTGGCCAGATTAGTTGCCAATGCTCTTGTCACCTTTTACCAATGATTTATGGTGGTCTTCCATGGTTCCGGATCATAACAGCCGACTATAGCTTTTGCTAAACTGGTCCGTGTGCTGTTGGGTTTCAGGTGCTGGTGATTTATTGCATGCTGCTTGGTTTGCTGTAGAAATCCTCTCGCTGTCTGGTTATTTCCCCTTTGCTCTTTATTTCCTCCTTATCATGTGTTTTCTTATATCACCATGTGTGCTAGCTGTGTGATAGTTTTTGGTTTCCTCGTTTCTCTATATCTTTGTGTACAACCACTCCTGTCCTGGTCCTCCCCTGGTTTGGGAGAGTGGGGGTATAAGATCAGGGCTTGCCAGGAGCAGAGTAAGAAAGGCGGTTCAGACATTTTCACCACTAGAGATATCTCTGGGATTAGGGAGAGCTAGGGACCCCTAGCCTGAGGTCCAGTCTAGGAGCCTCAGTCCCCTGTTATCCCCTTACACCCCGTGACAGTAACAGTGTAAAGAAAGTATCTCTTAGCTCTCTTGAATATCAATAAAGACAATCTAATGATGCACTAGAATCAAGATGCAAATGTAAAAGTATATGTAACATCAAAAGTCATGAATGTGAATGTAATATACAAGAAAACAAGTCTGAATAGTATAAAATGCAAGTGCATAAAAACAGTGCAATATTCAAACAGAAACAAGGAGCATGAGGAAAGTAAGTACAGGTAATACAAGATGGTAAAACGCACTCCTGTTTCGCCATTTGCTTTGTCTGGAGCCCATGTGATATACATTAACTTACTAAAAATAAGTCTAAGCAGTGTAAAGTGCATGTGCATGGTAATACTGCAACACACACAACAGTAATATATATTCACATAGAATTAAAAAGCAAGAACACGAAATATAAGAGTTTCGCCAAACAGCTTAATTTGGGTTCTACACAGAGTTGCTTGGCAAAATAAGGGTGCATTTTTCTTAGTTGGTATTCCCTTCTTGTATTACCTGTACTTTCGTTCCCAATGTTTCTTATTTCCTTTTGAATATTGCACTATTGCCATGCACTTGTACTTTGTACTATTTCAGACTTGTTTTTAGTGCGTTCATGCTTATAACATATTTGTATTCATGACTTATGATGTTACATATTCTTTTACATTTGCAACTTAATTCTAATGCATCATTAACCTGTCTTTATTGATTTTCAAGGGAGTGAAGTGATACTTTCTTTACACTTGGGTTTTCTTTTATTATATTTTTCTATGTGCCTAGTATGGAGCTCTTGCTTTTCAGGGTTGTCCATCTCTTGTTCTCCCTGTCTGTGTTGTATGACTGGTTCTAAATGCTGTTTTATTATTTTATGCAAAAAAAGTACAGTAGTATTTGCTTACTAATTGTGTCCTGCACATTTTTGCTTAGCGTAAGGGTTTGTTGGTGTCATGAGTGTGTAACAGCCTGATGTGATTTCAGGGGCGATCTAGGATGAGAAATTCACAGCGTATTGTTGATTGTAGTTTCGCTTTAGTGGCTACTCACCATTTAGGCAGTATATTTAATTCCATCTGGCACTGAAGGGGTTAAGGTTAATTTATATCCTAGAGTGATCTGACAAGTGTTTGTAACTTCAGCTGCAGCCACTTCCTTCTGCTATAAATACCCACTTCTCACTCCACCCTATGCCGGCTATAGCTCAAACCTATGCTGACCATGATCCACTTCCTTTTGCTATAAATATCCACTTCTCACTCCTCCATATGCCGGCTATAGCTCAAACCTATGCTGACGATGATCCACTTCCTTTTGCTATAAATATCCACTTCTCACTCCTCCATATGCCGGCTATAGCTCAAACCTATACTGACCATGGTGAAAGAATTTGTCTCTACATAGCTGTGGTGTTATTTATATTGCAGCTGCAAAGTTCCTTACTGAAGAAACCTAGAAGTGCTTGTTGTGTTTTTCTCCATCCGTATGTCTTACCTACCTCATGTTTTCTTATTGTAGTGGCGAGACTAGAGTTTTGTCGGCCCTCACCTGCCAGGGTGAGTTAAGGGCCAATGAGGGCCTAGGCACGTGATTGATGAATGGGTAGAAGGACCCATGTAGGAACATTAGGGAATGCAGGGTTCAGCCTCAGGTGAGTGCTAGGAGATGACCCTGCTCCCCTCTCCCTAGCGTGAGGGCCTACTGTTGTATTGTTTTCTTGGTGTACCATGTGTGTTGTGTTGCTCGCCGGGGGCCCTTACCTCCCCTGGTGTGACACTACCCTGATGTTTCTGACTCGCCCACCCCAGAGCTATGGGACACCCGGTGTCGGGCCGGACTAGTCAGTGGTGGCGGGGCCCGACTCCGTGGCCCTGGTGGGGTCAATTAATATGGCTTCAGTGGGGGTGCTTAGAGTTTATATTCGTGACGCCACCTGTGGTTTGCGGCTATTAAGCCGCCGCTGCTGTATGGGGCCTCTTGGGCTGGTGGAATGGCAGCTTGGATGGTTCTGCTCCCCACAGGTGGAGCGGTGCCCCGGGGCAACAGTTGGTGCTTGTAAGAGTCTATGAGGGTGTTGTAGATGGTGCAGTACAGGCGAAATAACAGAGGCAACACCAGGGGTGCAGTTTCAAGTTGTTTACTCACAATTCCTGGTTTGTAGTGCACTGGTGCCTTTGGACTGCTGGAACCCACTGTCAGGGACCTCCGCAGATCCCGGGAAGATCTCAGAATAAAAGCCGGTGCACGCTTCTATTGTGTTCCTCTCTTCAGCTGACTACTAAGCCTTGCCTTTGCTGGATGAACCTGGCTTGGCCTCCACTACAGCTTCCGGACAAGGGGGCTTGCCTAGCTGGAACTTTACCCTCTTCCCAGAGGTTCTGCAGTGGGCTGTGGCCCTGGGAGCTGGCAACCACCCTGGGCCTCGGTTTTTACTTTTGGAAAATGACTTCTCTTCCTCCAGTTTCTAGGGACCGTCCCCTGTCTGCAGCTTGATCCCTCCACCTGATCTTTCTGTGGAACAGGCCCTGTGCTTGAAAGCGGTTCAGTGGCCCTGGAATCCCTTCTGTATTTCTCTGCTGTGGTGTCACCTGGACCTAGCTGGGTCCCAGGGTCTCCACCAGGAACCGTCACTTTCTCCTTCTTGCTCCTGACTGACTAGAGCACTTCTCTTCTCACTCCTCTCAGCTCTCCTCCTTACTTCAGTTCCTCTCAACTCACACTCTAACTGACTTCACTCCTCTGCTCCTCCTGACAGACTAAAACTTGACCTTCCTGTCTCTGCTCTACACTCTGCTGGCTCCTCCCACCCACCCAGTTGCTAAGCCCTACCCTTACGGCCCCCCAGCATGCAGCCTGGGGGGGTTGCTGCCACTGTCCCTGGTCCCTGTGTGTGTCTAACAATGGGTGTAGTGCAAACTTGCCTGTGGACCGGCGCTTACTCCCTTCCTTACCCATGATGGGACATCACACCTCTGGCTGGGGTGCAATGTTCCTGTGACGACGGAAGCCTCAGGGGCGCCACATTTCCACAGTGTTGTGACGCTCGCCAGGAGTCCTCTCATGACAAGGCAAGAAACCTGCAGTCACATTGTGACAGTTTGTCCTTTTAGAAAGTTAATGAAGGTCGAAATTGTAACACAGTGCACAAGAGCACCTATGAAACTTCATTATGTCTGGGCTGCAAATATAAGATTTATTTTCTCCATTGGTAACTATAGTCTTATAAATAGTAGAGCTGAGTTTCATGAACGTAACCTATACGGTAGCCACACCATTCACCGCCCTATAGTTACCTCTGTATTGTCCTCTAAAAGCAATGCTTGTGCCTAAATGTGATCAGAGTCCTTGGGATCTTTACAATATTCTTTTGTATTCGCTAAGGTTTACATAATATTTGCATTGTGCATTGTTTCATTAAAAGGACCTTCTATAATTTATTCAACCTTGTACAGTAGCTTTATTATAAATTGATGGCTTTTAATCTTAGGCCACTTAATCCAACCCACTCTTAAGGCTCAATATGACAATGGAAGTGGGTGGTATAGGGAGAAAATCCGGCATCACAACGATACAGTGCTTGGATCTTCTTGAACTCCTTTTGAAAGGTGGTCAAACACAAGGCACTTGGCCAGACTATGTGATATGGCCATGCTCCCTCTACCCATCGTCTGGAGGCGGTATATAAAGCATCTGCCTCTGTTATCGGTGCACAGTTAGCATAGGAATAATAGGTTATGTTACGGATAAGCCTACGCAGACTGATATTAAAGCTGATGTTGGCAGCTTGGTAGTATGTACCGTGTGTCGGAAACTCTACTCTGACCCAACATCTGGCATCAACCAGTATTATAAAAAAAAATGATGGCAAAGCATGTATGAGAAAAAATTGGATGTCTAAAATCGGCCTTACGCAACCCGTAAATCTCCTGCTGCTCCATTGGTTCTATCTATTGGTGAGTGAATCACTTGCAAGCAACCCCAATCAATGTTTCAGGTCAGTTGTCTATGGCCATGGACAGGACTTGCGTGAATTTCCTTACTCTCCCACATCCCAGGTCTGGTTTATGATTAGCCGGGTTGGCAGGTGTCATCTGTGTGGAGTTCGGCACATAGTTGACATCTTGTCAGCCCAGCAAATCATAAGCCAAGGCTGGGATCCCATACGTTCGTGCAGCTCCTGTCCTTGGCCATAGACTACTGACCTAGACATTGATTAAGGTCACACGAAACGATCTGCTCATCTCTACTTCTAACAAATTAACTATCCATGATTACTGAGGTCACTTATTGACAGCAGTGCTTGTGACCGATATGTCATCACTATATGACAGTTATCAAACAACAGTGCGACCATCGGAGTGGTGGTGTTGAAGGAAGTTCTAAGAAGAGCAATAGTTATGTCCTCCTATGTTGTTTTTAAAGGGAACCCTAAAAAACAGTCATATCGTTATGTAAATGGAATTTGTCTTTCCACAATGTCCATGTCATAACCGTATATTTTCATATTAGAAAGTATAAGTGTGAGGCAAATCCCGGGATATGAAGATGAATTATGACTCCAGTCATAGTCCCTCATCACTCCCTGGCAGTGCCCCCTCCCTTCTTGTTCTCAGTGTTCCACTTACACCTCCATGGCCATGTCCTGTGATATGGAAATGAGGTGGTGTGGGAACAATGGACACAGGATGACTCCCTGCCGTCACCCTGTAGTAGGAGCTGCTAGCTAGTTAGCAAGGCTATGGAAATAGCCAGACAGAACGACTCCAGTAAAAAATGGTTCATATCTCGCAAGCCATATTTCCGATAAATATGGCAACCATAAAAATGGTGTCTCTGCATGCGGACGATGCCGGCACACCCTTTTTATGGGAGCAGGACATTGGGAAATGCCCCAGGCGTGATATCAGCCAATGGGGAACTGGCAGACAGGTCATGAGTCCCCTCGTTCTGTAGCTAAATTCATAACTGTCACAATGAGAGCATTGGCGTCCGCCTACGACGCTCCCAGGCCAAGTTATGGCCATATTCCATGTTGTGGATTTTGTCCATAACTCCAGCCAGGGGTGGAGCAGTGCTCCCTGTGAGGTCACTAAGGTAGGAGGGGACCTGGATTTGCCCAGGTTGATAACCCTACTTCGGCCATTTTCCAGTGTTCTTTCGCTGGGGGCACGTGTAGGAAACATCTGTGGGAAGGATCCTAGAAACCTGGCCTACAGCGCCCCCCTGTGGCCAGACGCAACAAGGTAACTGCTGGAACTGTGTATGCCTGTTTGTAACCCATGCTTTGATTGTAACTGTACTCTGACATATGTATATTCTGTAGATTCCCTATTGTATATATTGTAGTTTCTAGTGTGCTTTAGGCTGATTAAATTATATAATTAATCTTGGGCTGTTCTGTTATCTCGATCTTGAATCCCACGTCTGTGTGTTCGGCTAATAGTTACCGTAAATCGGTTGGTGGCAGCGAATTGTGCCAAGGATTATTGTGGGGAGGCCAGTGAGATTCGGGGAGATTTTATATATTCCGCCCGCGGAGGTCGGGGGAATATATACCTTACTCTCACCGGGGACCCTTCAATAATCGGCATAAGTAGTATAGCGGCCTCCTTGCTTATTGTCGGGCAATTCCATAATTGGCCTGACTATAAGAGGGGCGCTAGAGAGCGCGTCACGTGCTCTGTCTGTCGGTCGGGAGGTATAAAGGAGGGGTGACCCCCACTTGTTACCCCCCGATTGTGACGTACTGGTAGCCAGCGCGGGGGATTTCTGAGTGACCCCCCCGGTGGTTTGTGACATATTGGTGGCATAGCGGTGGGATCGAGATAATAGTGTGTGTGAGTGTGAGACCCATACTCCCAGACACTAAAGACTGCCTGCAGCAGCTGTGGCTGCTGGGGTCTTCAGACTAGCTCAACACTAGAGTGTCAGAGTGCAGATACTGTAAGGTGTGTGGAGGCATCAGGTGTCAGTTCTGTGTCAGTGACCAAAAGTCTGCAAGAATGGCTGATGGCACCAGGAGCAGAGCTATGCAACTGGCCAATGCTAAAGCAGGAGCCGAAGAGAGGGAGGACGGTGCTGTGGGCAGTAATGAGGAGGTTGCCCACGAGTCCTCCAGGAGCTCGACGCCAGAAAACCGTTCTGCAGAGGACAGCGCACAAGCTGGCAATTATGGACAAGATGAGGAGCAGCTCACCCTCCTCCCCTTCCGGGGGTTGTTTACCAACCAGCCCGGAAGGACTGACTTGGCTGTCCATCACGTGGACACTGGGGATCATCCCCCGATCCGGCGTTCAGCATATCGGGTCTCCCTGGAGGTGCAGCAACACATGCGCCAGGAGATTGACGAGATGCTGAAGCTGGGGGTGATCCAGGCATCCAACAGCGCTTGGGCCTCGCCTGTAGTCCTCGTCCCTAAGAAGGACCGAACCACTCGGTTCTGCGTGGACTACAGGGGGCTCAATGCGGTCACGGTCGCCGATGCGTACCCAATGCCACGCATCGATGACCTGCTCGATCAGTTGGCCGGGGCTCAGTACCTGACCATCATGGATCTGAGCCGGGGATATTGGCAGATCCCCCTGACTCGCAAGGCCAGGGAACGCTCTGCCTTTATTACCCCATTTGGACTGTACGAGTCCACGGTGATGCCATTCGGGATGAGGAATGCCCCTGCCACTTTCCAGCGGATGGTCAACACCCTGCTCAAGGGACTTGAAGGGTACGCGGCCGCGTACCTGGATGACATTGCCGTCTTCAGTCCCACCTGGGAGGACCACCTAGAGCATCTAGCACAGGTGCTCAGGCGGATCCACCGGGCAGGTTTGACCATCAAGCCGGGCAAGTGTCAGCTGGCCATGAGCGAGGTCCAGTACCTCGGTCACCGGGTAGGTGGGAGAACACTGAAGCCCGAGCCTGAGAAAGTGGAAGCCATCGCATCCTGGCCCACCCCCAGGACCAAGAAGCAGGTGATGTCCTTCTTGGGGACCGCTGGGTACTATAGGAGGTTTGTTCCATGCTATAGTAGCCTGGCAAAGCCCTTGACGGACCTCACCAAGAAGAAGCTGCCCTCTGCAGTCGATTGGACAATGGACTGCGAGACAGCCTTCCGGGCCCTAAAGGACACCCTGTCCAGCCCGCCCGTGCTACAGGCAGCCGACTTCACGCGGCCGTTTGTAGTACAGACCGACGCCAGTGACTTCGGCCTCGGTGCGGTGCTCAGCCAGGTGGACTCTGCGAGCCAAGAGCACCCAGTCTTGTACCTGAGCAGGAAGCTGTTACCAAGGGAAGTTGCCTATTCCACGATGGAGAAGGAGTGCCTGGCCATAGTGTGGGCCCTGCAGCGTCTGCAACCCTATCTATACGGGCGCCACTTCATCGTGGAGACGGACCACAATCCCCTCAGCTGGTTGCACACCGTCTCTGGGACGAATGGGCGATTGTTGCGATGGAGCCTTGCGCTCCAGCAATACAACTTCACCATTCGCCACAAAAGGGGCCGTGACCACGGTAACGCAGACGGGCTGTCCCGACAAGGAGAGGTCGCGGACGGGCGCACGGGGGAACACCGGAGTGTGCTGCCCCCTAGCGCCCTCAAAAGGGGGGAGGTGTGAGGCAAATCCCGGGATATGAAGATGAATTATGACTCCAGTCATAGTCCCTCATCACTCCCTGGCAGTGCCCCCTCCCTTCTTGTTCTCAGTGTTCCACTTACACCTCCATGGCCATGTCCTGTGATATGGAAATGAGGTGGTGTGGGAACAATGGACACAGGATGACTCCCTGCCGTCACCCTGTAGTAGGAGCTGCTAGCTAGTTAGCAAGGCTATGGAAATAGCCAGACAGAACGACTCCAGTAAAAAATGGTTCATATCTCGCAAGCCATATTTCCGATAAATATGGCAACCATAAAAATGGTGTCTCTGCATGCGGACGATGCCGGCACACCCTTTTTATGGGAGCAGGACATTGGGAAATGCCCCAGGCGTGATATCAGCCAATGGGGAACTGGCAGACAGGTCATGAGTCCCCTCGTTCTGTAGCTAAATTCATAACTGTCACAATGAGAGCATTGGCGTCCGCCTACGACGCTCCCAGGCCAAGTTATGGCCATATTCCATGTTGTGGATTTTGTCCATAACTCCAGCCAGGGGTGGAGCAGTGCTCCCTGTGAGGTCACTAAGGTAGGAGGGGACCTGGATTTGCCCAGGTTGATAACCCTACTTCGGCCATTTTCCAGTGTTCTTTCGCTGGGGGCACGTGTAGGAAACATCTGTGGGAAGGATCCTAGAAACCTGGCCTACAGCGCCCCCCTGTGGCCAGACGCAACAAGGTAACTGCTGGAACTGTGTATGCCTGTTTGTAACCCATGCTTTGATTGTAACTGTACTCTGACATATGTATATTCTGTAGATTCCCTATTGTATATATTGTAGTTCTAGTGTGCTTTAGGCTGATTAAATTATATAATTAATCTTGGGCTGTTCTGTTATCTCGATCTTGAATCCCACGTCTGTGTGTTCGGCTAATAGTTACCGTAAATCGGTTGGTGGCAGCGAATTGTGCCAAGGATTATTGTGGGGAGGCCAGTGAGATTCGGGGAGATTTTATATATTCCGCCCGCGGAGGTCGGGGGAATATATACCTTACTCTCACCGGGGACCCTTCAATAATCGGCATAAGTAGTATAGCGGCCTCCTTGCTTATTGTCGGGCAATTCCATAATTGGCCTGACTATAAGAGGGGCGCTAGAGAGCGCGTCACGTGCTCTGTCTGTCGGTCGGGAGGTATAAAGGAGGGGTGACCCCCACTTGTTACCCCCCGATTGTGACGTACTGGTAGCCAGCGCGGGGGATTTCTGAGTGACCCCCCCGGTGGTTTGTGACAATAAGAATCCATAAGTTACCCAAATTTAGGCCAGAAGTCTTCTCCAACGGGATTGGGCATTAGTGCACTAAAGCAATGTGTACTGTTCTCAGCTATTCTAGACTCATCTCGGAGAACTCATAAGTTCTTTACTTCCAAATGCCGAAACCCAAGTTCTGATATGGCCATGGTTGGAGAGGTAAACCCCTCCTGCATAAAGATATGCTGGTGGTTTTGTGGACAAAATCTAGTGATAGGTTCCCTTTAAATATTCTGGTTTTACAACATGCCTGATTCTTGGAGTTGAGCACTACTTGTCACGTTAGGTACGGGGAAGTACCAAGCGCATGGCGAAAGATAAGGGAAGGGAGACCCTGTGTCTAGGGAAAGGGAAGATGGTAACCCCTCACTGAACCTACTGCTGGTCCCTGGGGTCCTTCACCACCCTAGATAGGTCCGCACCTATGTGCCGAGCTGGATACCTGACCCTAGATATCCATAGTGCTGGACCCTAAATAGGGAATGGGTGGCATGAGCTCTTCATCAACCCCACTAAACACTATAAAAGACACAAGGGGGGCACACAAGGGAAAAACTACTTACCATTAGATACCTCAGGTAGAGGTTCAGCAGAGTTTTCAGCAATGATACCACAAAGGAGTACAAGCCACCTGCTTGCAACCAAGGCTTGGAGGAAAAGGGAAGGAAGGAAGGAAAAGGGAAGGAAGGAAGGAAGGAAAAGGGAGGGAAGGAAGGAAGGAAGGAAAAGGGAAGGAAAGAAGGAAGGAAAAAGGAAGGAAGGAAAAGGGAAAAAAGGAAGGAAGGAAAAGGTAAAAAAGGAAGGAAGGAAAAGGGAAGGACGCAAGGAAGGAAAAGGGAAGGAAGGGAAGGAAGAAAGAAAGATATAAACACCAAGGGAATACTGATGATCAACAGCTGGGTGGAAGGTGAGCTCCTGCTTGGTCCAAAAAGGGGAGAGATGAATTCGGCAGGAAAGCTACCTGTACCAACGAATACTGACAGCAGGAACAATGGAAAGTCAGGGAGCATTCTGCACAGCCAGACACTGTGACCTTCTATGGCCAGAAACCACATGACTGTCTGTCACATGTGACACACCCGTGACACTACCAAAGGCAGCAAATACCTATCTTTACTTTTATATGCCAACAGAAACGTCAGAAACCAGACATTATCCCGTCAAGTTAAAAAAACACAAAAAAAACCTCTCACAGGTGGATGTCTGCCAACCGGTATGAAAATGCCAGCAAAATGTTTAGTCTCCACATATTCATCACCATCCTGTAATCTTTTACCAATAGCTGTTTGATCATTAAAAAAAAAAAACTGTCTAACAAGACCGGCCTCTGATCAATACACATTCAGGCTGAATCTGTAATAGTGTCTTATCAAATTAGCAGCTACTGAAACAGCTCTATACAAAAATCAATCTCCTTCTGACCTTAAAACACAGACCAATTTCCACATAGACATTAATATACTTGCTGCATGCACACATGTTTTTACACACTCGTGGGATCGTGCGCGCGCCAAAATAAACCGCAAACACATGCTGCCACAAATATTATCAACGCGAGCAAAAAGCATCATAAAGAAATGCCATGGAACAGCAGATGTCCATATGACACCCGGATCTTGTACAAGCTGTCACAATGTCTAATGCCGCTGACAAATTGTAGACATGACAAGTCGTAGATCTTTCTGGTGCTGCAGACATGTGGATGGTCCGGGAGCCCCATTACTTTGCGGTAAGAAAGACTACAACTAGGGAGAAGCTTAAATCTGTGTCACATCTGAAGAAGTTCAAGGCCAGAATAATATATCGAAAAGCTTGCTGTAAACTGAAAGAAGTGTGTGTGTGTGTGTGTGTGTGTGTGTGTGTGTCTGGGTGTGTGTGTGTGTCTGGGTGTGTCTGGGTTTGTGTGTGTCTGTGTGTGTCTGGGGGTGTGTGTGTGTGTGTGTGTTTCTGTGTCTGGGGGTGTGTGTGTGTGTGTGTGTGTGGTTCTGTGTGTGTCTGTGTCTGTGTGTCTGTGTGTGTAAAAATTGTGTTGCCTTTAGCAATTGTGATGCCCTGGGCAAGCCAGGGGTCACAGGTCATAACACCATACGCACCCCACATTCCCTGCAGATACACACAAAGTCAAAACTAAAATCCTTGTCGCCTTCCTCCAGGAGCTGGTGTCCACACCAGGGGGTGGGCCAGGCGGTTGGCTCCGCCTACCGAGGAGTTCACAGCTCTGGAGGCGGGAAAACCAGGCAGATCTGCAGACTGATGGAGCAGTGGACCGCGGAGGTGGAGGCGATAGCTGCTGTTGCGCGAGTGTATGGAATGGAGGCCATGATGGAGGAGCTGGTGAGTGACCCACGCCCCTGTGTCCCCGAGGGACCGGCCGCTGCGGCTGAGGGACCCGGTCTACCCCTGGCCCCCACGCCACCTCCGTCCTCCTTGCTCGTGCACCGCACTGCGCCTGGCCCGTCGGGCGTATACCCCTCTGTGACCGTGGCGGAGAGAGTGGCAAGCCTGGAAGCTGTGGCAGCTGGCGGCAACCCGCCTGACGCAAGGACGGACGATAGTGACTCTGGGCCTGATACCGAACCCGTTTCGGAAGAGGATGAAGGAGTCGTCGCCCTGCATGGCATGGAGGCCACGTATGTCCCCCGAAGTGGAAACAATGGGTATCGGGCGGCCCTTCCACGCCGTGCTTGCTATGCACTGGAGGGGCTGGTGCCCGTGTTCTTCCACCCCGAGCCGGGTGAGGAGAACGAAAGTGCCCAGTAATGGCAGCGGAGTACCGTTGCACCGTCCCCGTTGGGACCAAAGTCTGTTTGTTTGAAAAAGTTTGAAAAGTTTTAAAAATGATGATAAGCAAGATGATTACCGTGAAAGTCACCTGATTGTCCTACCGTGATTGGAAAAACCGGCCGTTGCCGGCACCGTTGTCCCCGTGGGGACCGTTTAAATAGTTGCATGAGGAACTACTCATGGACAAGCCCGTGAACTTGCAGGGCAACCACAAACGTTAAGTGGAATGTAAATAAGTTATTTTACCGTTACCGTTTCCGCAGTTGCCGCCTCCGGAGAGGCAGGTTGGAGGGAGGGCCCGCAGTAGAGCCGGCTGGGGCCCAGCCACCACAGGAACCGGTGGCTACCCTCTGGAGGGGAAGGACAGATCCCGCTCGGGTGACTTGGTGCAGGACTGGAGTCAAGGGGTGCTGCCTGGGCTTTAGGGGCAGCATCAGGGCCAGGTTGCTTGGGTGGGAGAGAGCGGAAACCGTAACCGTAAACCGTTTGAAACCGTTTAAGTAAGAGTACCTCCCGATGTGGGAAGAAGTTATTTTAATTGTAAACATGTTACCGTTTTCTACTTTTTTCACAGAAAAACAAAAGGAAAATAAAACCGGTGTTGGACGGGCAGCCCGAGGACGGTCTGCGTTTTGCTAAGGGGGAATGTGACGCCCTGGGCAAGCCAGGGGTCACAGGTCATAACACCACACGCACCCCACATTCCCTGCAGGTACACACAATGTCAAAACTAAAATCCTTGTTGCCTTCCTCCAGGAGCTGGTGTCCACACCAGGGGGTGGGCCAGGCGGTTGACTCCGCCCACCGAGGAGTTCACAGCTCTGGAGGCGGGAAAACCAGGCAGATTAGCTTCAGAGCTGAAAGTGAAAGGAAGTGAAGTGAAGCTGGTGAAGTGGTAAAGGAGGAAAGTAGGAGTAGTGACAGCATGAAGCCTGAAGTTAGTCCGGGTGTGTGCCCCGGACTGAGACAGCAAGGTTGGCAGACGGCGGTGACTGTCTGCAGGCGAGACTGATTGGAGGTTGCCGAAAGGACCGTGGACGGGTGGTGACCCGGCAGTACCGGAGCGGTATACGAAGATTAGTCAGCACCAAGGCAGGGGCCTTTCGGATCCCGGCAAGGCTAGGAGTCGCCATAATTTGCCAAATCCGTCAGTGAAGGGGACGACTGTCTCCCAACAACCAAGTCCCGTTTGAAGGCAACAGTCCAACCGTTAAGGGGAGACATCGCCACCGCCAAGGCACCAGTTTCCCAGGGCCAGCGCCTGCGGGCAAGAGTGGAGCTCCTCCTGGTTCATACCCAAGCTGGGGAGCGGGTTACCGGTGGGAACCCATCGCTACCAAACAACAACACATAGGTGCAGGGAAGAGACTGTCACCGTCAACTGCAGGGGATATCGGCAACGTAACCGTCTGAGGGACCCGTCCAACCAGCCATTTGTTTACCGAGAACTGTGTCGTGTTTACTGGCTGAGTGAGTACCTCCGTGCCGTGCGGCACAGCGCTGCCCCTGCACCTCCACAGGCCCCTAGCCCGCCTGTCCACCATCCCAACTCCTTCATTGGGCCCCGGGATCACCAACCCCTACCCACGGAGGGGCAACACAACAACTGGCTGCTCCATACCATCACTCCCGGGATCCCCAGCCAGAGCAGCGGTGGTGTACACTCAATCACCACAACCGTGGGTGGCGTCACGGACAATAAACAATCCCCACACCCAAACCCCCTTTCACTCACGGGCGAGGAGCGCCGCTAGAGTCCCCGGGATCCGGCCCATCGCTCGAGCCACCGAGCAGCAGCAGGCCGCAGCAGCCGCGGCAGCCGGACCCGAGCAGTGGGAGAGTGCGGCGTCCCCTCATCCGCCCGCGACACAATTACTTTTAACCACTTTTGATAGGTCCTACCCTATTCAATGAAGATGCCATAAACGCATGAAATGCAGGAGTTCCACCTCTCACATATCGGGAGAACAAGTCTACTGGCTTGAGATTACTTATTTTTTTCAATCCATGTCTTCAATAAAGGGGTATTCGCATTTTATAACGTGATGGTGATCACTAGGAAACATAGCCCTGGGAATAAGGGTGTGTTCACATGCAGCGGATATTTCTGCATCAAAAGCCAGAGTGTTGGCAGGAAAGACTCTGCGTACATTATATGTGGTTTTGATGCGTTTTCTACGTTTTTTGCCCACTTATTTTTTTCTGTTCATTGAAATGGATGGAAAATGCTGAAAAAAATTGACATGCTGTGGATTAAAAAAAATGGAAGAAAAAACACAACGTCCGAATGGAAAGTTTTAAAATCATATTTAATTTACTGGTATTGTAAAAAGAACAGAAAGTGCTGCAGAAACTTCCGACAAGCCTATAACCTGCAATAACCCTCAGTCCACTGCACCGCTGCACAACCAGCTCTACCCTTACCTACTGTACCTCACCCGTCCCCCTCAGTCCACTGCACCACCGCACGACCAGCTCTACCCTCACCTACTGTATCCTCACCCATCCCCCCCAGTTCACTGCACCGCTGCACAACCAGCTTTACCTTTACCTACTGCATCCTCACCCATCACCCTCAGTCTACTGCACCGCTGCACGACCAGCTCTACCCTCACCTACTGTATCCTTACCCATCCCCCTCAGTTCACTGCACCGCCGCACAACCAGCTCTACCCTTACCTACTGTATCCTCATCCATCCCCCTCAGTCCACTATACCGCTTGACAAGCTCTACCCTCACCTACTGTATCCTTACCCATCCCCCTCAGTTCACTTCTCCGCCGCACGACCAGCTCTACCCTTACCTACTGTATCGTCCCACATCCCCCTCAGTCCACTGCACCGCCGCACGACCAGCTCAACCCTTACCTATTGTATCCTCACCCATCCCCCTCAGTCCACTGCACCGCCGCACGACCAGCTCTACCCTTACTTACTGTATCCTCACCCATCCCCCTCAGTCCACTGCACCGCCGCACGACCAGCTCTACCCTTACCTACTGTAGCCTTACCAATCCCCCTCAGTCCACTGCACCGCTGCATAGCTATCTCTACCCTCACCTACTGTATCCTCACCCATCCCCCTCAGTCCACTGCACCGCCGCACGATCAGCTCTACCCTTACCTACTGTTTCCTTACCCATCCTTACCTACTGTATCGTTACCCATCCTCCTCAGTACACTGCACCGCTGCATAGCTATCTCTACCCTCACCTACTGTACCCTCACCCATCCCCCTCAGTCCAGTGTACCACCGCACGATCAGCTCTACCCTCACCTACTGTATCCTCACCCATCCCCCTCAGTCCACTGTACCACCACACGACCAGCTCTACTCTCATCAACTGTATCCTCACCAATCTCTTTAAGTCCAAACAACCACCGCACGACAATCTCCACCCTCACCTACCATATTCTCTCCCATACCCTCTAGACTGTGAGCCCTCGCGGACAGGGTCCTCTCTCCATCTGTACCACTCTATGACTTGTATTGTTCATGATTATTGTACTTGTCTATGTATGCCCCTTTCACATATAAAGTGTCATGGAATATGTGGCACTATAATAATAATAACATATAAAGATATCCTAAGGTTCCCAAAGGTGAGACCAATACCGATAATTAAGTGATGGCGTGAGTAGGATGTGGATCCCTTTAGTTCCATAAAAACTGGTTGAAAAGGGGGTCTCGGAAGTCAGACCCCCCCTCAACCATCACAATGATAATTACTGTTTATGGGACATCCCCTTTATGTTATAGATAATGTGGAAGTAATGTCGATAATCATTGCATATCAATGATCAGTAACGGGCACAATCTTAAAATTTGGTAATTTCATCCGGCAATGTTAAGTTGTGAAAGCCACAGCCAAGTCCAGGTTAATACTGTAAAACCTGATTGTCTTGTAAGTGAACAAATGGCCTCTAATTTCTCAGAATGAAAAGAACAAAGATATCTATCTGATCATCTACGATTAGGTAACAGAATTTGCTCTGACAGAGAGATGTCCTGAAGCATTGGAGATATTTTTATTGCTGTTAAATATCTTCTCCGATTGAATTTGTGACATCTAGAGTAAGTTCTTGACTCCCCCGAGACAGAACTGATCAACCTACGAGAGACAAGATCTGCATACTGATACCGGGGAAGAAGAAATCGGGGAAGGACATATTGAAGACGCAGAATGGCAAAGGCAAACAAGGGGGATGAGAGCGGCCAGTAAACACGGAGCGCAGGAAAAAAATATATGAAAAGAAATGTTATGTGACGTGCTCTCAGAAGTGGGCAATTGTGGAATAAATATGGACAAATGAAAAGAATGCTTTTGCAAATATTCATGACATTTTCTAACGTGTGATCTCGGGAATGCATATTTAACACAAAGGCGATATAGGTTCCTCCACTTATCCTTTGTTGATTCACATTAAACAAATGATTGAAAGAAGAATTACACTCGCGTCTTGGATGTATAAATGGATAATGGAGAACAATTATCCTAGTCATACATTAATGCTATGAAGTTGAATTAAATTACTGGATGTAGAAGATGATCTTGGAAACACAACGACTTCATGGTGGAACAACAAACAATTCTGGATTTAGAAGAATAATTAAAAAGAGTAAGACTTTCTCGAAGAAAAACAGGAACAATCGACCTGTAGATATGACATTATGGACTGGAAAGTCAAAGGATGAAGACATCCATAGATATTAGATAATGCTTGATTTTGATGGTCAATCTTGACTGGTTCTGACAACCGTTGGCTGACATTTTAGTATGAATGCTCATTTCTAAACACCAAATCGAAAAGACATCTGCCAAGAAGAATGTTGGACAATGTTTTTACCAGGCCGACTACAATAAATGGAGAATGTAGGGTAGTAGTTGGCAGCTTTAAGGGTTGGCGACTTAGAGGGAGGATGGTACATACAGTACAGACCAAAGGTTTGGACACACCTTCTCATTCAAAGAGTTTTCTTTATTTTCATGACTCTAAAAATTGTAGATTCACATTGAAGGCATCAAAACTATGAATTAAAACATGTGGAATTAAATACTTAAAAAAGTGTGAAGCAACTGAAAATATGTCTTATATTCTAGGTTCTTCAAAGTAGCCACCTAGTCTCAGCTCACGCCTAATCAGCGTAGCTGACGTCCAACAACCAATCCAGAGAAGCCATGTCATCGGAGTAGCTGACGTCCAACGGCAAATCTGAAGATGCCACGTCACACATGCGCATTGATCAAAGAGTCAGACTTAAGGCCCTGTCACACACAGAGATAAATCTGCGGCAGATCTGTGGTTGCAGTGAAATTGTGGACAATCAGTTGCAGGTTTGTGGCTGTGTACAAATGGAACAATATGTCCATGATTTCACTGCAACCACAGATCTGCCAAAGATTTATCTCTGTGTGTGACGGGGCCTTTAGGAAAAGACTCGGCCTGTGCATGTGCACTTGCCCGCTTTCCACACTTAAACTCAGTAACACAGCGAAGGATTGGGCCAAATGCTGAAAACGCCGCCGAGGCAGAGCAGAACCTGCAGAATGAATCTCGGGCAACGGAGAGATGGGAGGCACCCTGGCTCTGACCCGAGAAGGAGGACGCCTTAAGCATATAGGCATAACAGCAGCAGGCCAGGGACGAGGGGTAGGCAGGTTAGGCAGTCACCTAGGGCCTACCCCCTGCCTATCCAAGAAATTACAATGCTCAATGTCTGTGGCCGCCCGTGTCCTCCCTGCGGCCGCAGGCATTCAGCACAGTGATGGCGATGGGCACACAGGGAAGCAGTCTTAGCCAGTTGCACCGCTCACCAATCTCTCTCTGCCTGCGCCCCCTTGCCATCGCTCCTTCCCAGCACTCAATTGAATTTGTGTCTATCAGATTTCAGACTGTCGATACTGTTTTTCTTTAAGATATAATCTACCACCAAAGGGGTCTAACAGGGGGTCCTTCATAGAGGACACAAGAGCATTTGGCAGAACGAGTACTCCTGTGTATGGGGGAGTCTGGTGAGATAGATACCGCAATCTAGAGTGTATGGGGGGAGGTTTACATTGTAAATGGTAAACAACTGCCAATAAGAGCATCCAATTATTAGTAACATTGGATATGGCTCGTCACATATCTATTAAATGAACATTTGGGTATTGGGAGCCACTGTTATTGCCCTTTACCACCTATATTAATGTGTACATCGTAAGCTTTTCCTGGCACATATGTTGTGTAAGCAGGGCTTTGCACTTTGCTTCCTCTATGATAAAAAAGTTGGATCATTTTGAAATGAAGAGTCAAATCCATCGTATTTTCTGAAAATTGTTTACCCATTTCAAATCCAAATATCTTGGTTCAACATGAAGGCTTAGAAGAAGAACTGGATTATCTGTGAGGCAAGACATATGTGGATGTTCCAAAAAATAAAGTGATATGGATGTATAAACAGACCAATTTTACGTTTTGTTTGCACCTAGTGTTTTCAACTTAGGCTAGTTTCACACATCCGGCTTTTCGCTGGTTTGCCGGATTTGGCGTACGCCAGTAGAGTGAATACAGTACAATGGCAGCGCAACAAGCGCCAGTCACATGCTGTCATGTGACTGGAGCATGTGACCTGGAAGTTGAGGCGCTGCCATTGTACTGTATACACTGTACTGGCGTGCGCCGAATCTGGCAAACCGATGAAAAGGCGAATGTGTGAAACCGGCCTTGAAAACCAGTCTTGAAAACCCCCTATCCACTGGGTGGACTTTGAAATTTGTGCTTTACTCACCCTTCCCGGGTATAGCGCTAAGTCTCCGCAGCTGCTGACATCACATCAACAGCGAATAACTAAGGTTTGCTCGAGTATACGTAATAAGTCGATGAGAAACACTGAGCTCACTAATTAGCTGCTGGGCTACTGAAGTGATGTCAGGACTGCCGACAACAGCAGTCATTGGAACAGTGCCGGAGACTCAGCGCTGGATGCGGGGCGGGAGCAGTGTTGTCTGGTATTGTCTGCAGATGGGGAGAGGCTTTTTCTGAAACTTGAAAACCTCTTTAAGCCATGATGTCCTATGTAGCCCCCATCCTGCGTGTTGTAAATAGCTTTTTATTGCTCCAGGTCTGTCTAGTCTATATCCAATACTGTGATTGACCAGATGCTAAAAAATGTAGCCCAAGGGTTCATTTTTATAGACCGAATTATGGCACTAAACGATAGTAAAAGTTTACTGATCGGCCGTCGTTTAACGGGAACCTGTCACCTAATCGGCCAGATTCGGTAAGGTACGATGGGCGTTACTGCTCTTGGGTTCGTCGCCTCCTCTATCCTTGTGATCGCTGTCCTCCTCCTTGCCTTGGGTCGATGACGCATCCTACGTCATCCACTCAGTGCCCTTCATTGCACAATTTGCTCTGCTCTGCGGAGGGCAGAACAAAGTACTGTTAATGCGCAGGCACAGGGAAAGGTCAAAGAACACCCCTACCTGCGCATTACAGTATTTTGCTCTACTCTCAGCAGGGAAGAGCAAATTGGGCATGTGCAGGAGCTCAAAGGAGGGCACTGTGTGGATGATGTAGGACGCATCATCAACACGAAACAAGGACGACGGTGATTGCACAAGATGGAGCAACGCCCATCGGACCGGACCATATCGGACTGCCCCACAGGTGAGTAGTTGACAGGTTCCCTTTAATAGTCTGTTTACACAGGCAGGCTAAAGTAAACAATGCGCACTGAGAGATCTGTAATAGAACTACAATATATCTCTCAGTACGGATAGTTGGCCATTTTTTGGACAGTGTGACGACTGCTATTTACACATAATGATGATAATTTCACCATCATCTCTATCACCTTCTCTATGCTCCGCAAACGACTTTTCGACTAACATCCACACTAATCTGAACCTCCCACTCCTGGCTTCAAGACTTCTCCCAAGCTGCACCAATCCTCTGGAATGCTCTACCCCAAGAAACTAGGACAATCCACAATTTGCACAGCTTCAGACGCTCCTTAAAAACACATCTTTTTAGGGTAGCCTAATCAAAGTTAATTCATATATATCCCCTTCTCAGAACATAATTCTACCTCAAACTCCACTGTACAAAAAAGCATTGCAAAGATTGGCTGGTGACTGGCTCATGTAGCCTTTAGCTATCCCCCATTTCTTCGAGATAAAATCATAGAGTCATAGAATGGTACAATTGGAAGGGACCTCAAGGGCCATCGGGCCCAGCCCCCGCAAGTGCAGGTTTTTCTAGATCATCCCAGCTATATGTTTATCCAGTTTCTGCTTGAAAATTTCCATTGATGGAGAGCGCACCACCTCCTGTGGTCGCCTGTTCCACTCCCTGACAGCCCTCACTGTCAGACAGGACCCGCCGAAGCACATATTGTGCAAAATGACCAGACGTCGTCCTACTCCATTCACATCTCCCCACCTCCCCTCTACACTGTACCCGATCCACATGCTATTTAAAAAATAAAAAACCACGCACAAAGACACGATGTTGCTGCCTTTTCTATCCTGGACCGGATTTGAATACATGGACTTTTCCGTTGGATGGTGCACCCGTACACTCCATGGTCTGGAAATGATTCTTGCATACTGACGGATTAGGTGGTGTAGCAGTGCCTGGTAAATCTTACTGTTTTCGTCAGAAAGTTTTTCCTAATGTCTAATCTGAATCTCCTTCCTTTTAGTTTCATCCCATTGCTTCTTGTACTTCCTTGTGCTAATGAGAATAGGGTGGTTCCCTCTGCACTGTGACGACCGTTCAGATATTTGTAGACCGCTATTAAGTCTCCTCTCAGCCTTCTCTTTTTCAAACTAAACATTCCTAGTTCTTTTAGCCGTTCTTCATATGACATGGTTTGCAGACCTTCTACCATTTTGATGGCTGGACCGTCTTGTAAATAAGCACTTGAACCTTGTGTCACTCCAACCTCACTCCATTGTAGATTGTAAGCTCTTACAAACAGGGTTGCCGTTATTTTTGCTTTAATTATTGTATCTTCTATAACTTATGATTGTTTTATGTAAACCTCTGAATTGTAAAGCGCTACGGAATATGTTAGTGTGACGCCCCTGGACTATAAGGTCGTCACAGGGTATTGCACAATCTACCCTCCCGTGCAGTATCCACCTCTTCCTTGGTTGTGGGTCCCCAACTACATGGTGTTGCCTACATCAGCTGATTGAAATCCTAAGGTACACTCTGCACGACACCCACCAGACATAGCAGTGGACGGCCTGAGTGAAACAGGGTTGCCCACTTGGGGGGTTGGGTAAGGGGAGGTCAGAAGTGTCAGTCAGTAAGAGAGAGGAGAGTGAAGTGTGGGAAGTGAAGGAGAGAGGAGGTCAGGAGCCGGGCTCCTTGGAGACACCTAGGTAGCAGACGGTGGTCTGGACCTAGAGGAGCTGGACCCCCGGTCGCAAGGGATTGTGACAAGGGGCACGGAACTGTCAAGGAGGACAGCCGGCGGCCTTGTACCATCACCGGGCTGGGACCAGGGCACGACGGGGTACATGGAACCTAGGTCAGGGAGTAGCTTCAGGCAACCTGACAATTTACCCGACGAGAACGGAACCTTCAAGATCCGCTCTCCACCCACTACAAAATCGGGGTACTAGCGCAACGAGGGGGATAGGACTTTCCACAAAAACGATCCAGAAAATCCCAAGCGTGAACCCTGAGAGCAAGCTCCCACAGTTAGCCATACTGGGGAGCGGGACCCGACTAGTTCCATACTACCGGGACCAACAGAGAAGTGAACTTAGTGCCAGGAGGAAGATCACGGATCACCAGGCAACACCATTAGGGACAGGACCCGAACTAGCTCCCCTCAGCGGCAGCGGTAACCAGAACTTTGGTTTATCCAGTTGTCGGTGTCAGTTTACTGGACTGAGTGAGTACGAAAGTGACCCCCTTCGCACCCAACGGCACTCCCCAGTCCCGGGGCATTCCCCCTACCCGTGGCTGCCCCACTCCATCGACCCCGGGTACTCTCAACTGCAGCGGTGGTACTCCACATTACCACACACCACGGGTGGCGTCACGAACTCTAAACACCATCCCCTGTAAATACCCCCTTCATTTGAGTCGCCACACGACCCCCGGGTTCGGACACCCCTCGAGCCACCGCGGATCCGCATCCGAGTAGCCCGGCTGCTGGCACGGGGGCGGCACATTAGTGCTATAGAAATAAAGATTATTATTATGATCGTTTCACCCATTCATTGGGCAATCGTCAGCCTGTTTATATGGAAAGATTATTGTGAATAGAGCCTTCTTATGTACAGTTGTGAATGATTGTAAATCTTTTACCCTAAGACTAAAAAGGTGACGCGTGGAAGTACGCAGGATAATTCTTTACATCCTCGTGTGCTTTGTGCTCACATCCTCTATATACTGTATATACCGTGGATTACTAAATACATTTTTATAATTTAACTAGCAATAAACAACAATTACCCAATCAGACCAACTTTGCTGGAGCCATTGAGAGTAAGGATATTAGTGATTAGCTTTCTTGCTCAATTCCCTCCACTACAGAGGGGGGAAAAAAAAGGAAGACTCGATGAGCTCTCATTTCGTGGTAACGAGCTCCAATTTACCATGATCATTATGTCTGACATTAAAGGTTTGTGAACACTGTCACATGCCCAGCAGCTATTTTTTTTTTTTTTTTTACCTTCTAAAGCCTGAAATAATAAGCTGCAGTCCAGAGATTCAATCCTATCTTTAAATCAGTGAATCAAATGTAAAACATACTACTGCATGATACACAACACGACCGGGGGGCTCTCTACTTTCCAGGAGATAATTGTAGCATGATCCCATCCAAACCCATATTTTACTCATTATATTCTTCCATTGGTGAGTGAAATGTGGACTTCCAGCACGTTTGCAAATTTGCTTAACTAATTTTTAGCTGTAAACCCATAACGCGATGTTTAGACTGTAATTAATTGCCATTTTAGAGCTGTGACTGATATTGCCTGGTGGTGAAACCAGCATTTTATATTCCCAGTGTGAATAGAAACCGCAGATCTCCGTTGGCCCCTGTGATTTCCAGCTTTGTCGTGGCACTAATCTGTTTTCCAGATACAATGCAGAACCAAATTGTACACAAGATGCTTTTTGCATCGACGCGAGGATCTGTCTCATTGTAAGTAACGAGTGGCCCGGATTTCGGCTTTTTTTTTTTTTGCTTAGATTCTGTAATGCATTTTCATAAAGGTGCAAATGGGTTGATGAGTTTATTCCGGGTTACTGGAAGGCTGTAATGCGCTGGAGCATTCATTGGGTCTTCTGCCACGCTTGGATGGTCGGCGATTGCTCTGTGTCTAACAGCAATCGAATGCTCTCTGCCGTGTCCTAATAAAGGGTCCTGAACTTTTTCTTTTTTTTATGCCGGAATTATGGAAAGAAAGAATTTTTGCTACATGTAACAGCATCTCTTGCAGAAACAATTATACAAATGGCGAAGGAAAATGCACACAGTTATTACTCATTATAGGATTGTATTCATTCACATGAATGCTTGACACGGTGGAACTCAGAAGTCGCCTACCACAATTATGTACGCAAAAGCTGACTTCAGTGCAAGCCAATTAACCTGCCGGCATGTTTTTTGGGATGTAGGAAAGAACCTGAGGTTAGCGTTACCTCCTGAGCGTGCTGAATATATATGATGTACACCTCTTATTGCTCTTTTTAAAGTGCATCTGTCATGGAAAGACCTTTGTTAGGGCATTCGTACGATTCCCTAAGGCTTTGTTCATTGTAACATCCGAGCTTCCATTTATAACCAGGGGCTGGAAGCTATGCCCCGATCCGATAGACCCCGGCGTCTGCTTCAAATAAAGCAACGAAAGGATGTCCAACCTGTCTCCTCCCTACATCTGTGACCTAGTCTCCCGGTACCTACCTGCACGCAACCTTAGATCTTCACAAGATCTCCTTCTCTGCTCCTCTCTTATCTCCTCTTCCCACAATCGTGTACAAGATTTCTCCCGTGCATCCCCCATACTCTGGAACGCTCTACCTCAGCATATCAGACTCTCCCCTACCGTGGAAAGCTTCAAGAGGAACCTCAAGACCCACCTCTTCCAACAAGCCTACAACATACAATAGCCCTCAGCCCAGTAGACCACTGCGCAACCAGCTCTGTCCTCACCTATTGTACCATCACCCATTCCCTGTAGACTGTGAGCCCTCGCGGGCAGGGTCCTCTCTCCTCCTATACCAGTCTGTCTTGTACTGTTAATGATTGTTGTACGTATACCCTCTTTCACTTGTAAAGCGCCATGGAATAAATGGCGCTATAATAATAAATAATAATAATAATAATAATAATAATAATGTCCAGTTCTAACGAAATTCTGGGTCTTGGGTTATAATTAGGGATGATCGAATACCACAAATATCCGACTTCGCAAATATCCGATGAATAGGTCAACGCGATGCGCAATGTAAGCGGGTTTCCCATAGACTTACATTGCGCATCGAATATTCGTGAATAGTAGAATAGCAGCGACCTATTCGGCGAATATTCGCAAAGTCGGATATTTGTGGTATTCGATTATCCCTAGTTACAATCTATTAAGGCTATAAATCGTCATTGGATCCAATTTGTCATCATTTGGAAATTTCATCAGCATCTATTCAGTGGCAAAATCTGTGTTATATCAACGTAAAATTGTTTTTGAAGGGAATCAGCTTTGTAGTTTACACACCGAGGATTTTTTCACAGGTTAAAAAGAATGGATACTTCATTTCCTAAGGCCCCCTTCACACGTCCATGTTTCCGGTACATGTGACGTCCATTTTCACATGTACCAAAGACATGGACTCACATAGACCCATTAAATTCAATGGGTTTGGTCACGCGTTATACTCACCGATAGAATTGGCAAACACAGCATTAATTGCATGGTCCAAGTTAGAAAGCCGGCCTGAGTGTCCCCGTGCACCGTGCCCTTTGATATGCCCTTTTCCTCTATGGTGAGCTCAGCTGCTTTTCTCTTCTATTAATTGCATGGTGCTTGCTACGAGAGTCGCCAAACATGGGCAGTGCAAACATGCAAAGGGTTCCCCCTTTCAAAAAATGTCCTCATATTAGTCAAAATGTCCGTTCCTTGCCGGCAGCACGCATGTTACACAGACCGCACAATGATGTGATCCATGTGACATCAGTGTGACACGTTCTGGAGGACAACCAAGTCACTGAAAAAAGAGGATTTTTATACTTACCAGTCTCCAGCGCTGCTGTTGCTTCCGGTCCTGCTCATTATGCCTGATGAATATTCACTGCACTGACTATGGACCAAGTGTGACAGCAGCACCAGAGACTGGTAAGTCTCCTGCACTAAAAGTTTATGCTGTCATGTCACATAGATAGCACACAGACTGCACACTGATGTGATCCATATGACATCAGTGTGACATGTACTGGAGGACACACATTTAACTGACAAATGAGGATTTTTATACTTACCTGTCTCCAGCGCTGCTGTTGCTTCCGGTCCTGCTCATTATGCTTCATGAATATTCACTGCACTGACTGTGGACCAAGTGTGACAGCAGTGCAGGAAACTGGTAAGTCTCCTGCACTACAAGTTTATGCTGTCCATGTCACACAGATAGCACGCGGACTGCACACTGATGTGATCCGTGTGACATCAGTGTGATATGTACCGGAGGACACACATTTAACTGAAAAATGAGGATGTTTATACTTACCTGTCTCCGGCGCTGCTGTTGCTTCTGGTCCCACTCATTATGCCTCATGAATATTCACTGCACTGACTACAGACCAAGTGTGACAGCAGTGCAGGAGACTGATAAGTCTCCAGCACTACAAGTTTATGCTGTCCATGTCACACAGATAGCACACGGACTGCACACTGATGTGATCCATGTGACATCAGTGTGACACGTACTGGAGGACACATGTGTAACTGAAAAAGAGGGGGTTTTTTTATACTTACCTGTCTCTGGTTCTGCTCTTGCTTTCGGGTCCCACTCATTATGCTTCATGAATATTCACTGCAGTGGCTGTGGACCCGGAAGCAAGTGTGACAGCAGCACAGGAGACTGGTAAGTATACAAGTATATGCATGTATGTTTTTAATATAGATTGTTCTAATAATGATATATTTTTAGCCATTTGGCTTATTCACTCATATTTCTTGTAGGTTTTGTGGTAAGTATACAAGTTCATGCTGACAGTGTGTTATCCGATGTCACATGGATAACACATGGACAGCACACGATGATACACACACATACACACTGACACCCGGATGGCCTATGGTATTTCACAATGGACACTGCAAAACGTTCGGATGTGTGAAGTGGATCTATGGCAGATTCTGTGCAGATTTGGATTAGTGGCTGTCTAAGCTCCAAATCAAATGGTCAGCTGCAGATTTTTGCCGAGGGATTTTCATCGAAATGTTGATATTTTCAGCCTGAAAAATCTGCAAATCCCTGGCTTTTGTCATACGGAATAAAAAGTCTCCTAAAAATGATTATGATACAAGACGAAGAAAATATCCATCCACTTCAATAAATTTCCTTCATTTTTTCTAAACAATACTAAATAACAACAAAAAATGTTATTCTCATAAGGTCAAAATATTTTGGGTTTAACAAGGACTTGTATCCAATCTAAGCTACAAAAACATCTCTTTATTCTTTACTAGGTACCAAAATGTTCCTGGATTCTTTAAAAAATTAATTGTTATCATTTACAAAAAAAAAAGAAGCAACTTACAGAAAATTAGTTGGGTTACCCAATTTAGAGTTCTCGTTTGCCGCGATTTATCGCGTGTGAGGTGCAGGATCCTATTTTCTTTGGCCTCATTTGCCTTCTATCTTGTTTGTGGATTTTATAAACCCGAGTTCCCCTCCTTGATTTCAGTATCTCTTTGTCTCATTTTTCTCCTTATATCCGCCTTCCATTTCTCTATACAGTGATTCTTGCTCTTATGAAAGCACCTTACGCCACCTTCCAGAGCTTACAGTATGACATCCCTCTTTTAATTAAAAGCAGAGGGGCCTGCATAGGAACCCTTATAAACCCGGAGTCTTCTTTGTAGACAAAAAGAGAAATAGCTGGATGGTGAAGCATTTTTTAATCTGTGTCTGAATTGAGGGGAGGACGAAGAATGTGCACGGTGATGGAAAGGCTGAAGGAGCGTCTACGGGAAGAGCTCCCAATTTGTTTCTTTCTCTCTAATTGGTTGTTTGTGTAGAGGAAGACTGAAGAGTAAGGCTAACAGAGCAGGCTAAGATTTCCTTGTCTGATGACTGGGAGAGAAATTGTTAGTAACCAGAGTTGGTCCCGCAGGGGTTCATTAAGTCACTGGACTTCTGCATTGTCCTATTTTCACCTATCTTGGATACTGGCAGCATCTGTGTCACTTAGGGCTCATAAATGTCCGCTGCGGCGTATCTTCCAGGAAATATCTGCATCCCATCCTCTATGCTCATTAGTCCTGTAATTAAACCCAATTTATCTGACATAATACTCTTAATTGTGACGGTACAATCAAAGGCAATGGCTTCCGTGCATTAATATTGTATGCTCTCTAATGGTGGCTCGAAGGTTGGAGCACAATGTAATAACGTTTTATCCGATTGAATTCGTAACACGGTGCGTTACATAACTCGACTACATCCAAAGAGTAATTGTGTTTTCTTTTAGGCTCAATCAATATCCAGAACCTCAGAAATGGTGACGCCACCAGACATGAGGAGCCGATAGATGTGTCTTTCCAACAAATGGGCCGAATTCTGAAATAAACCCACCGTGGTGCCAACGTTTTGATGTTTTCCATGGGATTACACCAACATTGCCATCGTTCTCCATTAAACTCACTGATGATATTGGCAAATACACCATTAATTGCATGGTGCCTGCTACAAGGGTATAATTGTGTATTCTTTTAGGCTCAATCAATATCCAAAACCTCAGAAACGGTGACGCCACCAGACATAAGGAGCTGATAGATATGTGTCTTTCCAACAAATGTGCCGAATTCTGAAATAAACCCACCGTGGTGCCAACGTTTTGATGTTTTACATGGGATTTCGCCAACATTGCCGTCATTCTCCATAAAACTCACTGATAATATTGCCAAACACATCATTAATTGCATGGTACCTGCTACGAGGGTGTAATTGTGTATTCTTTTAGGCTCAATCAATATCCAGACCCTCAGAAATGGTGGCGCCACCTAACAAAAGGTGCCGATAGATGTGTCATTCCAACAAACGGGCCGAATTCTGAAATAAATCACTGTGGTGCCAACTTTGTGATGTTCTCCATGGGATTATGCCAACACTGCCATCGTTATCCACAAAACTCACTGATAATATTATCAAACACTCCATTAATTGCATGGCACCTACTATAAGGGTGGCCAAAATGCCTACTTTTCACATGGGTAGTGTAAAAATACAAAGGGTTCCTCCTTTCAAAAAATGCTCTCATATTAGTCAAAATGGTTGTCTGGTCCCTTTCTGCCTTAAAATCACTTTTGGCATTCTTCATTATCTCCTTAAAGAGGTTTCCCACTACTTTTACATTGATGGCCTATCTTTAGGATAAGTCATCAGTGTCTGATCTTACATCAGAGCAATAGGAGGCGGATGTGCAGTACCCAGAAGATGGAGGAGCACTGGAGCTAAGTATTTCCGGCTGCCTGCTACGACCGCCGGGACAGAGAACAGCTGATCGGCAGGGTGTCGGACCCCGGCCGATCAGACATTGATGACCTATCCTACGGATAGGCCATCAATGTAAAAGTAGTGGACAACCCCTTTAATAACTCAAGTGGCCTTGAACAAGACTTCAGACATTGTCCGATCCTTTACACACCTCTATGGTCTTCACGGGTCCTACTCTGGGCAACAATGGCAAACAGCTGATTTTGTGGAAGGAAGGCAGGTATTTCTCCACAGGGTCACGTAGTGTTAAGGGGCCTTTACACACTGAGACTTTCTAGCGATCCCACCAGCGATCCCAACCTGGCCGGGATCGCTACAAAGTCTCTGGTGAGTCTCTGGTGAGCTGTCAAACAGGCAAACCTGGAAAACGACGCAACAGCGATACGGACCTGCAGAACGACCTAGCTAGTCATTGGGGACATTGTAAAGCAGCTTTTTGAAAGGGAAGTTGCTAACGAAGTCGCTGTAAAGGCCCCTTTACACACTGAGACTTTCTAGCGATCATGCTGCACAGCGGGAAACAAAGGACCAAAGAATGGTCCTGAGAGATGTGTAGTGATCAGCAACCTCACAGTGGCGGCCAGGTCGCTGATGTGTTTCACACACTGCAATGTCGCTGGGGAGGTCACTATTACTTCACAAAACTGGTGACGTTACAGCGATGTCGTTTGCGATGTTGCAGTGTGTAAAGGGGCCTTTACATTGCCTACATTTAGATAAATAGGTACTCATACAATATAAGAGTGACTTAAGCTTATAGATTAGCCCCCTTTCTCGCTCATAAAAGGGGTTCTGAGAAGGGGCCTCCATCTATGCTCTATCACGGCATAGAGACAGTCTGTTGTTAAAAGATAATCCCTTTACGATGGTCCAGAGGTCACCTACCTTTAATGAAAGTATTGCAGTTATGTTTAGGCCATGGAGACCTTACCAAAAAGTGCTGCTAGATGCTCCATGTGTAACCATTAATCATCTGTAAGGACTCCCATATACATTAGATTGACGTTGGCCATACCTGCCATTATCAATGGTCAAAGGTCTATGTTCACACGTTGCTTTTCTTCTTCATCCAAAACCTACTCTCCTGGCAGCAAAAAAGCTGCTTACAAGAAGCAGGTTTTGCTTCTTTTTTTGTTGCATTTTTGGTGCACATTATATGTACCATTTGTCTACAGTACCTTTAATAAAGTTAGTTCCAGTTACCAAAAAAAACAGCAGTTGCAATTTTGCACTTTCTTATTGCTTTCTATGGTAATAAAAAGCTACAAAACTACTGAAAGAATTGACTTGGTGCAGTTTTTAAAAATGCAACAGTTCTCCATTTCAGTCGGAAAAAAAGCAAATGTATGCTTGAGATTTCTGAAATCAAATAGCTTTTGTTGATATTGCAAGGAGCTTTTAATTTGCATTAAAAAAGCTGCAAAAACGCGATGTGTGAACATAGTGTAAGGTGTGTTAGTGCCCCACACTCGCCCCCGACAGATGATGTCAGAAGATCTAGGATCCGGCATGTCCGATTTCGATGTTGAGGCTTCCTCTAGAGGAGTCTTTGTGAATGCACATTGGGCGAGATATCTGATGGTTTGGCCAACTACTGTGCTAGACCACCTTCACACATCAGTGTCTCCGGTACGTGTGACATCCGTTTTCATACCTACCGGAGACATGGACATATGCAGACCCATTAAAATCAATGGGTCTGCGCACACATCCGTGTTTTTTTTTACGGAGGTGCATCTGTGGGGAGGAGATGTGTATCCAATTCCTCCACACAGCGACATGTACACTTTTCTACGGCAGCATGGATGTCACATGGAACGCATATATACCGGATAAAACACGTGTCTTTGAAATATAATGATTTTCTATACTCACCTGTCTCTAGTGCTGGTGTCTTCAGCACTGCTGTCACTTGATTCCGGGTCCAACATGTCCGTTTTTCTCCAGCAGCTCGGGTGTGACACGGACCACACCCTGATGTGATCTGGGTGACACATTCTAGAGAAGATGAGTATCTTTGAAATAAAATCATTTTCTATACTCACCTGTCTCCAGCATTGTGTTACATCAACGCCAGAGTCTGCTCCAGCGACTTCTGCTCCGATCGCCAGGCGACGCCGTGTTCCTGCCATGGATGGTGCTGGTGATGGGAGAGGAGTCGATGCCAGCGGCATCGGTGGGCGAAGGCTCCGATCATCCACTGGGCTGGGTTATCTTGGGATCTGCAGTACCGCTGGCTGACTGTGGGTGGCGTGTGTCTTCCTGCTGAAGTTGCCAGTGTTCAGCTACAGCCAATGGGAAGACACCACACCCTTCTTATTTCCCCTCCTGTCACATGACCACTGTCAGAGATAGTTCTGATTTCCTGGCTCCTGGTCCGCCCTATTCTGTTTGGTGATTCCTGTGTTCTGACTTCTGCGTGTTTTCTGACTACCCTTCTGCCTGCTGTTTTTGTACCTCACTGCCCGATCCGGATTTGACCTCTGCTCCGTTTTCTGATTACGTCCTTGTCTGCCGATTCTGTCCCTGTTCTGCTATTCCTGGTTTGACCCTGCCTGACGACTACTCTCATCGGACTGCAGCCTTCCACAGGTAGTGATCTCCAGGGCCCTGTGTAATTCCAAATCCCTGTATAGGGGTTAAAGGGTTTCAGGGTTCTAGGGGTCCTGCTTGGTGAGTGGCTTCTTTCTAGTCTGTCCATTACATCCCACCTGAGTCTGTTGATCCAGGCAGGCGTTACATATTGCTGTCTTCGGCGCTGCTGGGCCTTCTCATTATGCTCATGAATATTCACTACACCATTGACCTGGAAGCATTAGCGCAAAAGACAGCAGAGCCAGAGACAGTAGCACTTGGGACAGGTGAGTAAAAAGTTCCTGCTCTCCACGTGCTATCACGGATAGTACACGGAGAACACGTTTGCCAAAATCACGGCACCTTCAACAAAGTCCGTGCAAAACGTGAGTGTGAAAGAGGCGTAAAAGGGCTTTTAAAACGGCAATCAAAAGAGTAAAAAATAAACGAAAATCAATTTGTACAAACAACAAATATGTAGATAAAATAGTAAAGAAAGTATAAAAAAGCCTCTTTAAGGTAAGGACAGATCAATGTTATCAGGGCTCACATTTACTATGTACCTGCTTGTCTTGTAAAGAATGGACGCGCAGGCAATAAAGCATTTAGATAATCGCTAGAGTTATAAATTCAGCATGGAGTAAAGCAGTTTATAAGAGACTATAAGCAATGTGATCCTACAAAGGACAGACATAAATATACTACAATAGAGCTTTGTTTGGCTCTTGTGTAAAAAGTGCCTTTTATAGAAGTGCCAAGTGGTAGAGTGGTAGTCTGAATGGAGGTAGAAGACCCTTGTGTCAGTAATGAGGAATGCCGCCACTATTAAGTGGAATGTACGATGATGTGGAGGGAGCTCCTTATGATGAAGGGTTAAACATATTATTGTTCACTGGGTCATGTTTACATGGAAAAGGGCAAACAACTGCAAATGCCGATTGTTGTAATGCATCATCATAGCTAATTACTGCGTTTGTCCTAACAATCCTCATAACCTTGTTAATGAGCCATATTTCTGAAAGAGTTAATAGCTGGCAGCAATGGCAAGGAGCGGATAAGCGTGCGATAAAGTGCTACGTACACTGATGGCGCGTGTGCCGCGTTCACCGTCGCCGCTGCGCACGTTTGCTGTTATCAGCTTTGCTTATTGGAACGTTTTGACAGGGAGGAAACAGAGGGGATCTAACAGCTCCTATTGATTGACATTGACTGCCCTACTTATACAATCCATGCCTTCCTCTTATTCATTTTTTTTCTATATGACTGATTTCGAAAAAGCTATTACCAATTAATACTAAGGTAAAAGAGGGTCAGGATTATCATCTCTAGGCCAAAGAGAAGACCAGCTCCTAAGAGCGTCTGTCACACGGAGTGTTGTACAAAACTCGCCGATGGCAGCATCAGACGCTGTTCACACCACAGATTCTGACACTCCACGCTATGGTTTCTCTGGTATTTCTGAGTTACACAGCCAGGCTCAGGCGTCAACCAGCTGTGTGCTCATTCATGGTCAGACTAGCAAAAGTTAACCTCTGCTAGCCTGTTGGTTACCTCTAGGATCACATGTTGTTGGAGACCTATCACATTTGCTCCTTGCCTTTTTAAGATGTTTACCCACGCCGATTATAGTTTATTGCTGTGTTGGTCTGTGTGCTGTTGTGTCCCAGTCCTGCTTGTGATTTTTTTGTGTGGTGCTTGGAGTTGTTGTGGAGTTCTCCCATCTTGTTGTTTCCTTCCTGCTCTTATTTTTCTCCTTACCATAGCACTGGCATCCCTGCATGGATGCCAACTTACTCATCACAGCCGCTGTGGTGCGTTCTCTCATGCAGCTCCATAGCCGCCCATATGCTCCTCTGCCTCCCTCTCCTGCATGCTGCACAGGCTCCCTGGGAGTGCGCTTAGGGTGGGCACATGCACACTAGCCCTCTTCTTAAAGGGCCGGCTTGCTGTGTCCTGTAAATGCCTCTCACCCTATAGTTGAACAGCACTAAGTATTTAAGGCACCCTTCCATTAGGGGAAGTGCCTGTGCAACTACCATTGTTAGTCAGTTTTCAGTTTGCTAGATAGTTGTCAGATCCCGTGCTCCTATCCCGTTATCCCTGTGTCCGTCACCTGTACCTGTACCCAGGTTGAGACTAAGGGCCACTTTGGGCCAGAAACGTGTTACCTGTACCTGTCTTGTAGCAGTTATTAATTTTAATCCACCTACCTTCTTGTTTTTCTGCCTTTTAGCACTGAATAAAATTGAAAAAATATTTTTACAGATTTGTGCTGGTACTATTTCTACTTTGGATAGAGTTTTGATTTCACCTGTTTGTCTATCGCTGTTGGTTTTATCACACTCCTGTTCCGGTCCTCCCTGGGGGTAGAATGGAGGGGGTATAAGATCAGGGCTGGTCAGGAGCAGGGCCAGGAAGGCGGCTCAGACATCCTCACTTGAAAAGGTAACTCTGAGATCAGGAATAGCTAGGGTCTTCTAGCCTGAGGGCCATTCTAAGAGCCCCTGTCCCCAGCTATGTCCATAACTATCATGACAGTATCTCTCGCTCTGTAGAACCTGTCCTGTCCGAAATTCCACGGTCAACACATTCATTCGAATGGGCGCTGTGTAATGCCTAATTCTTCCTGTGGTGGTGCTGCAGGGAAATTAATCACTAAAGCCCACTTTACACGTTGCAATTAGTTGTACAATCGCATTTGCGATGTGACACGCCCAGGTTGCATACGGGATCTATGAGATTTCACGTTGGTCGTTCATTTGCTGTCACACGTGCGTTAGTAGTCTATGTTAAATTGGTCAATTTTGTGTGCGATCCTTTAGATCATGTGTTCTGTGACGTATGCATTGAGCACCTTTTTTTTTTTTTATTTATTGACTTGCCAAGCGTGTGTAATGTGGGATGCGTTTTTACTATGTCATCTGCCATTCAGCTCTGCTACATGGCCGCTAACAGCAGACACAGACAGCCATGTAGCAGAGCTGAATGGCAGATGACAGCAGACACAGACAGAGCCGCACTGTCAGAATGAACTCGGGTGAACTTCACCCGACTTCACGGTCATGCTGCGGCTCTGTCTGTGTCGCATCCTGATTAGCGGTCACCAGTGAAGACTCACCGGTGACCGCTAATCTCCTGAGTAAGTGAAGTTAGCAGCCCTCTCTCATACTCACCAATCCCCGGCGCTGCACGGCATTCACACTGCTCCGGCGGCTTTTACTGTTTTGAAAAAGCCGGCCGCCCATTAAACAATTTCGTATTCCCTGCTTTCCCCGCCCACCAGCGCCTATGATTGGTTACAGTGAGACACGCCCCCACTCTGAGTGACAGGTGTCACACTGCACCCAATCACAGCAGCCGGTGGGCGTGTCTATACTGTGTAGTGAAATAAATAATTAAATAATTAAAAAAAACGGCGTGCGGTTCCCCCCATTTTTAAAACCAGCCAGATAAAGCCATACGGCTGAAGGCTGGTATTCTCAGGATGGGGAGCTCCACGTTATGGGGAGCCCCCCACCCTAACAATATCAGCCAACAGCCGCCCAGAATTGCCGCATACATTAGATGCGACAGTTCTGGGACTGTACCCGGCTCTTCCCGATTTACCCTGGTGCGTTGGCAAATCGGGGTAATAAGGAGTTATTGGCAGCCCATAGCTGCCAATAAGTCCTAGATTAATCATGTCAGGCGTCTATGAGACACCCTCCATGATTAATCTGTAAGTTACAGTAAATAAACACACACCCGAAAAAATCCTTTATTAGAAATAAAAACACACACATATACCCTGGTTCACCACTTTAATCAGCCCCAAAAAGCCCTCCTTGTCCGGCGTAATCCAGGATGATGCAGCGTCGCATCCAGCGCTGCTGCATGGAGGTGACCGGAGCTGCAGCACACACAGCCGCTCCGGTCACCTCCACACAGCAAATGAACACAGCCGCGCGATCAGCTGCTGTCACTGAGGTTACCCGCGGCCACCGCTGCATCCACTGTAACCAATCATAGGCGCTGGTGGGCGGGGAAAGCAGGGAATACGAAATTGTTTAATGGGCGGCCGGCTTTTTCAAAACAGTAAAAGCCGCCGGAGCAGTGTGAATACCGTGCAGCGCCAGGGATCGGGGATCGGTGAGTATATGGGAGAGGGGGATAGACTGACATGGACAGAGATAGTGACGGACTGACAGAGATTAGTGCATGACAGACATTGTGAGGCGCTTCAGAACGCAGCTTTTCAGCTGCGCTCTGAAGCAGACCTTTTTTAAGCTGCGGTGCAGAGCGCACACCTGCGCACATAGCATCAGACAACAAAATCGTATGAGGGATGTCACACGTTACAATTGACTAGGTTCGTGCAACAAAACGCTCAATTCTAGAGAATGATACGATGTGTTTGCGATCAACGGTTTTGCGTTCAATCCTGATCGCATGTAGCTGTCACACGCAGATACCTCACAAACGATGCCGGATGTGCGTCACTTACAACTTGACCCCAACGACGGATTGTGAGATATATTGAAGCGTGTGTAGCGGGCTTAAGTATCAGTTTTTTTCAGAGATTACAGCTAATTGCTGAGGGTCCTGGGCCTGGCATGAGGGACACTTTGTGATCAGTTTACTGTAAAGTAGGGATTGTTCAGAGTTGAGAGTCCTATAAAAATACTGATAAATGGGGTCTAACTACGATTTGGGGGCGATTCATCAGTGTTTATGCCATACTTTTCTGGCAATAAACACCTTGAAATGTCACAAACATTTTGCGAAGGGTAAGGTTGGGCTGTCTCTAAAATAGATGGAGCTTGAGGAGAAGCCTTGGGCATAGCTATATCCACCCGTCAAATTCATTAACATTAAGAACGTTTCTAACACCTGAAATACAATTCCAGTTTCTGACTGGGGAAGTATAAAGTATAGGGAGGCATACCCCACAGTGAACTTGCGCCAAATTCTTTAAGTGGCATGCACCTCTTAATTGGCACAATGCCTGTCTTAATGAATCGGCCCCTATGTTTTTTTTCACCACCACTATTGAAGAGTAGATAGCAGATGTAGATATGTGCAACTTTCATTGACTGCCAAGGTGGAGATGTCGCCTACTCCTTAGGCTGGGTTCACATTTCCATTAAAATGTATCAGTCACAATCCGCGGCTATGGTAAACAATGCAATCCGTTTAGCGGATTCCGTTGTGTCCCATAGACTTGTATTAGTGGCGGATTGCGACTGATTACCTTGCGTTGCATCCGCTGCGCCGCGGTCAATCGTTTTTTGACTGACCGCCGGGCGGGAGCAACGCAGAATGTAACGTTTTTCTGGCCGTCAAAATTAACGCGCAGGAATCTGTTGCCATCCGTCAAGCTTGTAATGGATGTCTATGGTGCTGGGTTCCGTCGTAATCCGTCTTACGACGGAATCCAGCGCTGGATTCCGTCATGCTCTACTGAGCATGCCCAGCATGTTTGGCACACCCACTGGGCTGTCCCAAACACAAACAGAATATGACTGATCCGTCAAAAAACGGACGCACAGCGGATGTAACGAACGCGACGGATCAGTTTTTTCACAGGATTCCTGTGAAAGGAATCCTGTGAAAAACACATCCGTTGCGTCAGTTGACATCTAAAAAACAACTGATCCGTTGCTGACGGACCTGACGGATTTAAAACAACGGAAATGTGAACCTAGCCTTACTGGTGGCAAAAAACATAAATGGACCGTTCCCTTGAAAAAAACTGAAACAGTCAGTGGAGATTTCAGTATCCAAATGTCAACAGTGATTACTTTCTATGCCACTATTTTGCCCAAATGCATTGTGATTGTAACAGACTCTTTCCATAGTTGCCCGCCCTCTCTCAATCTAAATAGGGCTTCAAAAAGGCTTTACGTTTGCTTTTCTGATTATAGGTTCCCAGGACGCTAGCTTTTCTGACTATAGGTTTCCATGATAAACTTGGCCTTCACCCATTAGCCCCTGAACAGATATGTGGATTTACACAGGGCCCCTTTGGGTTGTTTCCTCGGAGTAGCCGCTGGCTAGACTTACACAGTGCCCCCTGGGTTGAGTACTCAGAGTAGTCACTGGCTAGACTAACACAGGGCCCCCTGGATTGAGTAGTCAGAGTAGCCACTGGCTAGACTTACACAGGGCCCGCTGAGTTGAGTACTTAGAGTAGCCGCTGGCTAGACTTACACAGAGCCCCCTGGGTTGAGTACTCAGAGTTGTCACTGGCTATACTTACACAGGGCCCCCTAGGTTGAGTACTCAGGGTTGCCACTGGCTAGACTTACACAGAGCCTTTTGAGTTGAGTCCTCAGATTAGCCACTGGCTAGACTTACACAGGGCCCCTTGGGTTGAGTCATCAGAGTAGCCGCTGGCTAGACTTACACAGGGCTTCTTGGGTTGAGTCCTCGGAGTAGCCTCTGGCTAGACTTACACAGGGCTTCTTGGGTTGAGTCCTCGGAGTAGCCTCTGGCTAGACTTACACAGGGCTCCCTGGCTCCCTGGGTTAAGTCCTTAGAGTAGCCACTGGCCGATGGAGTGGGCTGATAGAAATGCTCAAGTTACCAATTCAAAACCATGAGAAAAGAGACAGGAACAGAATAATCAGCATGAAAGACAGTCAAAATATGCACTGAGGTTAAAAATTACAAGAGTTAAATTAACTGAGCCAGAGCTGAAAAAATGAAGTGAACCAGAAATAGTAAAACTATAACTGACAACTGTCAGCAGTAAGCTGGGAGTTTTAGCAGGGTGTGGTGCTGTGCCATTGGCCACAGAAGGGAGATCATTACTCCTACTGGACACCACACACTCATACTGCGAAAAGGAATGACACTACAGGTCCCAGCCACAATAACCTCTGCAGCTGGACAGAGCCTGCGCCGCCCAGATCATCTGGCAAGCGCCGCTCAAAGAATAAAGGTGGTGGTGTCTGATGCAGATGTCACAGGAGCAGGTCCAGCTGGAGTTGTAAGTGTGGAACCAGTAAGGTCAATGGCTTTTCTGACTCAAAAATCTGAAAAAGAACCTCAAGTGGGCATCTGTAGACGTGCCAGACGATATCATGGGGCACTATCGTCACTTAGAGGTTTTGGCAGTGTCTTTTTATTTTTGTAATGCGCCCTGTACATACTGCAAAAACAAGGGGGAAAAAGCAAGCTACATGTTAAGCCGTCTTTGATCTTTTCTTCTTACACAAGGGCATATTGCGGAGAGACATGGAGGCAGGCAACGGCAGAGGGTTATGTAGGCTATGCTAGACCTTCATTTCAAACACACAGCCTGGGGAATAGGAGCACTGCCCTTCCTTTGCCCTGCTCATTTCTTTTTACAGCAAAATGCTTGCTTTTATCAGAAGTGTCTCCCCCCCAACCCTTTAGAAACTCATGCTCGGGGAGAATACATAGCCTAGCTGAAAGGCTGCCTTTCCACCTGAATGAAACTGGACATCACTCCGCAGGAAAAGGGGCTCAGGGCTTGTAAAAGCAGCTCCGAAAGTAAATGCAGTGACTTTCTTCTGCTTGGGTGGAAAGATTTGGCCGGGGCAAGATACGTGGATGCTCTTTCTAAGCTCCCGTAGGCAATGCGGTATTATATTGTCTGTCGGAAATCTTCAGATGGTCGTCAACCGAGGTACTTACTACGGCTGCTTCTATATATAAAAATAGGGGTAAGAAAGGGAAATTGGGAAGGACGGAAAAAGATCCTGTATCTTTAGTGCCTATCTGCCTGCCTGGCCGTATACACCCAAACTGTGCTTATATAAACATGGTAAATACCCTTTTGGTCTGTGCCACATTCACTAGCACTGGCCTTATTAGTGTTAGCACATGGTGCAAAAAACAGAATTTGCAACATAAAGATAGTGCAAAAAATACCAGAAGAGTATACCTGTACAGAAGACAGAACTCTTTAACGGATAATTTGCATGCTGTAACCCACGGACCCTACAGATTTATAACTGATTATATCAAATTATAAGGTGTCTGTTGTTTTGATGAGAAATATAGCTAAAAAACAATAAATTCAGTAATGGAGGCACCTAAGGGTTTGTGCCCACAATCAGTGTTAGGGCTAGGATAAAAAATCGCATTCCACCCGGACCCATGTTACGCTATGGGGCCGTTCCCATCTGTGATTATTTTCCCAGCCCTAATCGGACTGAGAAAACAGTCGCAGCATGCTGTGGGTGTAATCCGATCTATTTTCATTCGCACCCTTACAAATATATGGGTGCAAGTGCATTGCACTCGGATGACACCGGAATGCAGTTCGATAATCGCATCAGCTGGCAATGAAGGAGACAGGAAGATTAATCCCTCCCTCTTCCGCAGCGCCTGGCTTCTCCACCGCAGCTGTGATCCGATCGCTGGATTGGATCACAGTGGCATGACACTCGCAACGCAGCAGGAGCCAAGAGTCACATCTGATGCACTCACATCGGATGCCATATGCTTGTGTGGCTCCAGCCTTACTCGCGTTCTGGATGAAGTCTATCCAAAACACTGTGTTTTATAGTACAAGTAAAGTGGCAGGATTTATTTGTACGTCTTGCCGGGTATAAAGAATAATGTAAAAAAGTTACAGAAAAGATGATTCAGCAAAAAATCTCAAGAATTTCCTGAAGCATCTCCTACTTAAAAAAGTTGTCAGATTTAAAGGGGTTGTCCAGAACTATTTTATTTTTTTTTACTTTGGGCCTAAAGCGGGCTTTACACGCTGCGACATTGCTAGCATCGGCTAGCGATGTCGAGCGCAATAGCACCCGCCCCCGTCGTACGTGCGATATTGTGTGATCGCTGCCGTAGCAAACATTATCGCTACGGCAGCGTCACACACACATAACTTCCCTGCGACGTCGCTCTGGCCGGCGAACCGCCTCCTTTCTAAGGGAGTGGTTCGTGCGGCGTCACAGCAACAGCACACGGCAGCCGTCTAATAGAAGCGGAGGGGCGGAGATGAGCGGGACGTAACATCCCGCCCACCTCCTTTCTTCCGCATTGCCGGTGGAGGCAGGTATGGAGATGTTCCTCGCTCCTGCGGTGTCACACACAGCGATGTGTGGTGCCGCAGGAACGAGGAACAATATCGCTAATAAGCATTAAATGATTTATTATTTCAGGACGACCTCTCCGTGGCAAACGATTTTGACCGCTTTTGCGATCGTTTAAGGTCGCTCAAAAGTGTCACACGCTGCGATCTCGTTAATGAAGCCGGATGTGCGTCACAAACACCATGACCCCGACGATAATTCATTAACGATATCGTAGCGTGTAAAGCCCGCTTAAGAACTAACATGAAGGCAGTTGATAACTACTCGATTGTCCTACTCAGCGCCGGCACAGAGTGGTCATTGACTGCTCCTGCCAGTGATTCAGCTGCTTCACGTCAACAGAGCAACTCTTCCTCTTCCGCTCTGCTCTGTTGATAGGGAGTCACTGCCGACATCATGCTGATTGACAGCCAGCTCCCCGCAGTTAGGCAGCAGAAAGCCAGCTGTCTATCAGCATGACATCGGCAGTCATGTCCCATCAACTAAGTAGAGCGGAAGAGAAGCTGCTAATCTGTTGACATTAAGTCAGCAGAAGTCACAGAATTGCTCGCAGGAGTCATCTGTGACCAATTTGTGCCGGCAGAGATCTGCGCCGTACACAACAGACAGGTAGTTGGCAACCTAGTTGGTAGTTGCCTGTTAGTTCTTAAGCGCAAAGTAAAAAAATAGTCCTGGACAACCCCCTTAAAAGACATTGTGTGCACATAGCCATTGTGTTTTTATTTTTGCAACAGTCTTCTGAAATTGCAGCTTTTTTGGAAAACCGCGGCAAAAAATGCACCATAGATGCAAAGTGAGAATTTACCCTTACGCTCAGTATAGATTTTTTTTACTATATGCCTTTGCTAGAAAAGTATACTGGATTAGGTCCCCATCACATGTCAGTGATTCTGGTGCGTACAATGTCCGTTACGATACGTACCTGAGACACGGACATACGCAGACCCATTAAAATCAATGGGTCTGCGCTCACATTCCTGTTTTCACAAGGACCATGTGTCCGTATGGAGCACAAGCGTGTTTGTGTGTTTGGCATGTCTGTTTTTCTCCGGCACCACCGATGTCACACGGACCACACACTGATGTGTAACATCGGTGTGACATGAAGTGGAGAAAACACATGTCTTTGCAATAAAATTATTTTCTATACTCACCTGTCTCCAGCACTGCTGTTTTAGGCGCTGCTGTCACTTCCTTCTAGGCCTGCTCATTATGCTCATGAATATTCACTGCACCCCAGAAGCATCAGCGCCGGAGACATCAGCACCAGGGACAGCAGCACTGGGGACAGATTAGTAAAACGTTCCTGCTCTCTGTGTGTTATCACGGATCGCGTGCGGTGAACACTAGTGTGCCAAAATGACGGCACACGGATGGGCCACGCATGAACAAAACATAAACGTTTTTCGCGGATGTGTGAAGGAGGCCTTAGACTGTTCCAGGAGTTTAAACCAAAAAGGAATATCAACACATACCGTCTCAAAGGAGTTAAGGGACATTTTTGGGGTTGAATGGGGACCTATGTCTCTGTTCAGCCTCGCGAATGCATGAGCCAAATGTGGTCACATATTGAGATTTACAATAAATAAATTCCAATAATGAGTGAATAAAAGCCACCTCCGAATCACGATATTACATGGAGGCTATACAGTAATATTAACATCACGTTGGCATTGTAGTGAGAGACTCTTGACTCTTGTTGCTAGGCTTAAGAAAAAAAATCCGCACAATTGTATTGAATGTTGCATTTTATCGACGTCTTCTAGTAATTATTGAACAAGCTCATTTGTCTAGATCAGACCCCTATAGACAAACAGTTTAGTTACCACAGGGCTGGTTCATAGTCATGAGCTGGGGTCACGGAGCAGCTGGCTAGTGTTCAGGACACATCAACCCAAGATCTAGTTCAGAGGATAAATTCAGTATGGCTATTAAGCTGTGCCTGCAATCTGGCCACTTCAATTAATCAAATTTCTTTTCCGTCTCTCTGCATATGCATGTGTTGGCAGAGGAGGAGGTGGAGGGGTGGAGTGGGGAACCCTTTGACCTCCCGATGGAAGTGAACTTGCCTTGACAATGGACCGCCTTAGCGAGAGATAGATGCGGAGAAAGGAGAGGAAGGATAAAGAATAGGCAGGGATCAAAGAGAAAGGAAAAAAAAAGAAACAGACACTGGTAGAGAAATCAGAGTCAAGGGGATTTGCTGAGAACCGAGAAAGATGGGGAAATCGGAGTTATAGCTGAATATTTTGCACAAGTATAACACGGGGCATATTATAACATAAGTATATGTATATGTCTGGATGTATATGAATATTTAACCAGACGTGTCAGGCACAAACTATACTTTAACAATCAAATAAGCTTTATTGGCAGGACTAAATACAGATTAGTTTTGCAAAGCAAGTGTACAATAGGGCCCGGGACTGTGGGGATGATGGGTAGGGATTGTAGGAAGGATGGATGGGGCACATCCCGGAAGGGACTGTAGGAAGGAAGGATGGGGGCACATCTAGGGTTGGGACTGTAGGAAGGATGGATGGGGGTACATCCAGGGTGGGGACTGTAGGAAGGAAGGATGGGGACACATCCAGGGTGGTGACTGTAGGAAAGATGGATGGGGGCACATCCAGGGTGGGGACTGTAGGAAGGAAGGATGGGGGCATATCCAGGGTGGGGACTGTAGGAAGGATGGGGGCACATCCAGGGTGGGGACTGTAGGAAGGATGGATGGGGCACATCTAGGGTGGGGACTGTAGGAAGGATGGATGGGGGCATATCCAGGGTGGGGACTGTAGGAAGGATGGGGGCACATACAGGGTGGGGACTGTAGGAAGGAAGGATAGGGGTACATCCAGGGTGGGGACTGTAGGAAGGAAGGATAGGGCCACATCCAGGGTGGGGACTGTAGGAAGGAAGGATGGGGGCACATCCAGGGTGGGGACTGTAGGAAGGATGGGGGCACATCCAGGGTGGGGACTGTAGGAAGGATGGATAGGGGTACATCCAGGGTGGGGACTGTAGGAAGGAAGGATGGGGCCACATCCAGGGTGGGGACTGTAGGAAGGAAGGATGGGGTCACATCCAGGGTGGGGACTGTAGGAAGGAAGGATAGGGCCACATCCAGGGTGGGGACTGTAGGAAGGAAGGATGGGGGCACATCCAGGGTGGGGACTGTAGGAAGGATGGGGGCACATCCAGGGTGGGGACTGTAGGAAGGAAGGATGGGGGCATATCCAGGGTGGGGACTGTAGGAAGGATGGGGGCACATCCAGGGTGGGGACTGTAGGAAGGATGGATGGGGCACATCTAGGGTGGGGACTGTAGGAAGGATGGATGGGGGCATATCCAGGGTGGGGACTGTAGGAAGGATGGGGGCACATACAGGGTGGGGACTGTAGGAAGGAAGGATAGGGGTACATCCAGGGTGGGGACTGTAGGAAGGAAGGATAGGGCCACATCCAGGGTGGGGACTGTAGGAAGGAAGGATGGGGGCACATCCAGGGTGGGGACTGTAGGAAGGATGGGGGCACATCCAGGGTGGGGACTGTAGGAAGGATGGATAGGGGTACATCCAGGGTGGGGACTGTAGGAAGGAAGGATGGGGCCACATCCAGGGTGGGGACTGTAGGAAGGAAGGATGGGGTCACATCCAGGGTGGGGACTGTAGGAAGGAAGGATAGGGCCACATCCAGGGTGGGGACTGTAGGAAGGAAGGATGGGGGCACATCCAGGGTGGGGACTGTAGGAAGGATGGGGGCACATCCAGGGTGGGGACTGTAGGAAGGATGGATGGGGGCACATCCAGGGTGGGGACTGTAGGAAGGATGGATGGGGGCACATCCAGGGTGGGGACTGTAGGAAGGATGGATAGGGGTACATCCAGGGTGGGGACTGTAGGAAGGATGGATGGGGGCACATACAGGGTGGGGACTGTAGGAAGGATGGATGGGGGCGCATCTAGGGTGGGGACTGTAGGAAGGATGGATGGGGACACATCCAGGGTGGGGACTGTAGGAAGGAAGGATGGGAACACATTCAGGGTGGGGACTGTAGGAAGGAAGGATGGGGGCACATCCAGGGTGGGGACTGTAGGAAGGATGGGGGCACATCTAGGGTGGGGACTGTAGGAAGGATGGATGGGAACACATCCAGGGTGGGGACTGTAGGAAGGATGGATGGGGGCAGATCTAGGGTGGGGACTGTAGGAATGATAGATGGGGGCACATCCAGGGTGGGGACTGTAGGAAGGATGGATGGGGGCCCATCCAGGGTTGGGACTGTAGGAAGGAAGGATGGGAACACATCCAGGGTGGGGACTGTAGGAAGGATGGATGGGAACACATCCAGGGTGGGGACTGTAGGAAGGATGGACGGAGGCACATCCAGGGTGGGGACTGTAGGAAGGATGGATGGGAACACATCCAGGGTGGGGACTGTAGGAAGGATGGATGGGGGCACATCCAGGGTGGGGACTGTAGGAAGGATGGACGGAGGCACATCCAGGGTGGAGACTGTAGGAAGGATGGATGGGAACACATCCAGGGTGGGGACTGTAGGAAGGATGGATGGGGGCACATCCAGGGTGGGGACTGTAGGAAGGATGGATGGGAGCACATCCAGGGTGGGGACTGTAGGAAGGATGGATGGGGGCACATCGAGGGTGGGGACTGTAGGAAGGATGGATAAGAGCACATCCAGGGTGGGGACTGTAGGAAGGATGGATGGGGCACATCTAGGATGGGGACTGTAGGAAGGATGGATGGTGCACATCTAGGGTGGGGACTGTAGGAAGGATGGATGGGGGCACATCTAGGGTGGGGACTGTAGGAAGGATGGATGGGGCACATCTAGGGTGGGGACTGTAGGAAGGATGGATGGGGGCACATCTAGGGTGGGGACTGTAGGAAGGATGGATGGGGGCACATCTAGGGTGGGGACTGTAGGAAAGATGGATGGGGACACATTCAGGGTGGGGACTGTAGGAAGGATGGATGGGTGCACATCCAGGGTGGGGACTGTAGGAAGGATGGATGAGGGCACATCCAGGGTGGGGACTGTAGGAAGGATGGATGGGAGCACATCCAGGGTGGGGACTGTAGGAAGGATGGATAGGGGCACATCTAGGGTGGGGACTGTAGGAAGGATGGATGGGGACACATTCAGGGTGGGAACTGTAGGAAGGATGGATGGGGGCACATCCGGGGTGGGGACTGTAGGAAGGATGGATGGGGGCACATCCAGGGTGGGGACTGTAGGAAGGATGGATGGGGGCACATCCAGGGTGGGGACTGTATGAAGGATGGATGGGAGCACATCCAGGGTGGGGACTGTAGGAAGGATGGATAGGGGCACATCTAGGGTGGGGACTGTAGGAAGGATGGATGGGGGCACATCCGGGGTGGGGACTGTAGGAAAGATGGATGGGGCACATCCAGGGTGGGGACTGTAGGAAGGATGGATGGGGCACATCTAGGGTGGGGACTGTAGGAAGGATGGATGAGGGCACATCTAGGGTGGGGATTGTAGGAAGGATGGATAGGGGCACATCTAGGGTGGGTACTGTAGGAAGGATGGATGGGGCACACCCATGGTGGGGACTGTAGGACGGATGAATGGAGGCACATCCAGGGTGGGGACTGTAGGAAGGATGGATGGGGCACATCCAGGGTTGAGACTGTAGGAAGGATAGATGGGGGCACATCTAGGATGGGGACTGTAGGGAGGATGGATGGGGACACATCCGTGGTGGGGACTGTAGGAAGGAAGGATGGGGGCACATTTAGGGTAGGGACTGTAGGAAGGATGGATGGGGGCACATCCAGGGTGGGGACTGTAGGAAGGATGGATGGGGGTACATCTAGGGTGGGGACTGTAGGAAGGATGGATGGGGGCACATTTAGGGTGGGGACTGTAGGAAGGATAGATGGGGGCACATCTAGGATGGGGACTGTAGGAAGGATGGATGGGGACACATCCGTGGTGGGGACTGTAGGAAGGAAGGATGGGGGCACATTTAGGGTGGCGACTGTAGGAAGGATGGGGGCACATCCAGGTAGGGACTGTAGGAAAGATGGATGGAGGCACATCTAGGGTGTGGACTGTAGGAAGGATGGATGATGGCCCATCCAGGGTGGGGACTGTAGGAAGGATGGGGGCACATCTAGTGTGTGGACTGTAGGAAGGTTGGATGGGGGCACATCCAGGGTGGGGACTGTAGGAAGGATGAATGGGGGCACATCCAGGGTTGGGACTGTAGGAAGGATGGATGGAGGCACATCCAGGCTGGGGACTGTAGGAAGGATGGATTGGCGCACGTCCAGAGAGGGAACTGTAGGAAGGATGGATGGGGGAACATCCCAGGTGGGAACTGTAGGAAGGATGGATTGGGCACATCCCAGGTGGGAACTGTAGGAAGGATGGATGGGGGCACATCCCAGGTGGGAACTGTAGGAAGGATGGATGGGGGCACATCCCAATTGGGAACTGTAGTAAGGATGGATGGGGGCCCATCCAGGGTGGGGACTGTAGGAAGGATAGATGGGGCACATCCAGGGTTGGGACTGTAGGAAGGATGGATGGAGGCACATCCAGGGTGGGGACTGTAGGAAGGATGGATGGGGCCACATCCGGGGTGGGGACTGTAGGAAGGATGGATGGGGGCACATCCAGGGTGGGAACTGTAGGAAGGATGGATGGGGGCACATCCAGGGTTGGGACTGTAGGAAGCATGGATGGGGGCACATCCAGGGTGGGGACTGAAGGAAGGATGGATGGGGGAACATCCCAGGTGGGAACTGTAGGAAGGATGGATGGGGCACATCCCAGGTGGGAACTGTAGGAAGGGTGGATGGGGGCACATCCCAATTGGGAACTGTAGTAAGGATGGATGGGGGCCCATCCAGGGTGGGGTCTGTAGGAAGGATGGATGGAGGCACATCCAGGGTTGGGACTGTAGGAAGCATGGATGGGGGCACATCCATGGGTGGTGACTGTAGGAAGGATGGATGGGGCCACATCCGGGGTGGGGACTGTAGGAAGGATGGATGGGGCCACATCCGGGGTGGGGACTGTAGGAAGGATGGATGGGGGAACATCCAGGGTGTGGACTGCAGGAAGGATGGATGGGGGCACATCCAGGGTGGGAACTGTAGGAAGGATGGATGGGGCCACATCCGGGGTGGGGACTGTAGGAAGGATGGATGGGGGCACATCCAGGGTGGGGACTGTAGGAAGGATGGATGGGAGCACATCCAGGGTGGGGACTTTAGGAAGGATGGATGGGGCACATCCAGGGTGGGGACTGTAGGAAGGATGGATGGGGCACATCTAGGGTGGGGACTGTAGGAAGGATGGATGGGGGCAAATCTAGGGTGGGGACTGTAGGAAGGATGGATAGGGGCACATCTAGGGTGGGTACTGTAGGAAGGATGAATGGGGCACACCCATGGTGGGGACTGTAGGACGGATGAATAGAGGCACATCCAGGGTGGGGACTGTAGGAAGGATGGATGGGGCACATCCAGGGTTGGGACTGTAGGAAGGATAGATGGGGGCACATCTAGGATGGGGACTGCAGGGAGGATGGATGGGGACACATCTGTGGTGGGGACTGTAGGAAGGAAGGATGGGGGCACATTTAGGGTAGGGACTGTAGGAAGGATGGATGGGGGCACATCCAGGGTGGGGACTGTAGGAAGGATGGATGGGGGCACATTTAGGGTGAGGACTGTAGGAAGGATAGATGGGGGCACATCTAGGGTGTGGACTGTAGGAAGGATGGATGATGGCACATCCAGGGTGGGGACTGTAGGAAGGATGGATGGGGGCACATTTAGGGTGGGTACTGTAGGAAGGATGGGGGCACATCCAGGTAGGGACTGTAGGAAAGATGGATGGGGGCACATCTAGGGTGTGGACTGTAGGAAGGTTGGATGGGGGCACATCCAGGGTGGGGACTGTAGGAAGGATGAATGGGGGCACATCCAGGGTTGGGACTGTAGGAAGGATGGATGGAGGCACATTCAGGGTGGGGACTGTAGGAAGGATGGATTGGCGCACGTCCAGGGAGGGAACTGTAGGAAGGATGGATGAAGGAACATCCCAGGTGGGAACTGTAGGAAAGATGGATGGGGCACATCCAGGGTTGGGACTGTAGGAAGGATGGGTGGAGGCACATCCAGGGTGGGGACTGTAGGAAGGATGGATGGGGGCACATCCAGGGTTGGGACTGTAGGGAGGATGGATGGAGGCACATCCAGGGTGGGGACTGTAGGAAGGATGGATGAGGGCACATCCAGGGTGGGGACTGAAGGAAGCATGGATGGGGGAACATCCAGGGTGGCGTCTGTAGGAAGGATGGATGGAGGCACATCCAGGGTGGGGACTGTAGGAAGCATGGATGGGGGCACATCCATGGGTGGTGACTGTAGGAAGGATGGATGGGGCCACATCCGGGGTGGGGACTGTAGGAAGGACGGATGGGGCCACATCCGGGGTGGGGACTGTAGGAAGGATGGATGGGGGAACATCCAGGGTGTGGACTGCAGGAAGGATGGATGGGGGCACATCCAGGGTGTGGACTGTAGGAAGGATGGATGGGGGCACATCCAGGGTGTGGACTGTAGGAAGGATGGATGGGGGCACATCCAGGGTGGGGACTGTAGGAAGGATGGATGGGGGCACATCCAGGGTCGGGACTGTAGGAAGGATGGATGGGGCACATCCAGGGTGTGGACTGTAGGAAGGATGGATGGGGGCACATTCAGGGTGTGGACTGTCGGAAGGATGGATGGGGCACATCCAGGGTGTGGACTGTAGGAAGGATGGATGGGGGCACATCCAGGGTGTGGACTGTAGGAAGGATGGGGCACATCCAGGGTGTGGACTGTAGGAAGTCTAAATATCAATCAGTTAAAGGATCCGTTCTCCATAGACTCACATATTAAAAAAAATGGAGCCAGCAGACATCAGTTATAAAGAACGGACAAACAAAGTTATGTTTGCAGAACTTTTTGCCAATGGATCTCTGCAGGATCCATTCTAATGGATGATTACAGGACATGTGAACTCAGCCTAAAGCCATGTTTCACAGTGAAAAACACACACGGCTTTCACTGATGTGTTTAAGATGCGTATGGCCCTCTGTGTGCTGTGATTTTGGCACACATGTGATGTCCGTGTGCTATCCGTGATAGCACACGGAGAACAGGAACTTTATACTCACCTGTCCTTGGCACTGCTGTCCGTGGTGCTGATGTGTCTATGGTGCTGTGCTCACACTTACTTCCGGGTCCGCGGTGCAGTGAATATGCATGAGCATAATGAGCGAGGCCAGAAGCAGGAGACAGCAGTGCCAGAGAGAGCATCGCTGGAGACAGGTGATTATAGAAAAGAATTATATTTCACAGACACGTGTTTTCTCTGGTATGTTTGACAAGGATCACACCACTGTGTGGTCCATGTGACATCAGTAGTGCCGGAGAAAAACGGACTTGTCACCGTGTGGAACACACAGACACGCATGTGCGCCGCACAAACACACGGCCAGTGACAAATCACTGATGTGTGCGCAGTCACATTGATTTTAATGGGTCTGCGTATGTCCGTGACTCTGGTACATATATAAACGGTGACATACGTACCGGAATCACTGACGTCTGAAAGAAGCCTTAGTCATATCACGTATGCCAAGAACGTCATCGAACGGTCTAAAAACCAATGTTTGTCGACAGAAACCTCACATTCCTTAGATTGTGCAATAAGAAGCTCATCTAGTTTACTATTTCTATAGCTTTGCTTCTTTTTAGTGGCACCAATTATTCCACGGTGTGAACTTCAGGTAAGGCCTCTTTCACACGTCCATGTCTCCGGTACGTGTTTAGTTACCCGTTTCCTCACGTGCCGGAAACACGGGCACACGTAGACCCATTAAAATCAATGGGTCTGCGCACACGTGCGTATTCTGCCATGGACCGTGTGTACGTGTGGAGCATACGTGTGCCCGTGTGCTCCACACGTGAACATGTCCGTTTTTCTCCGGCATCACGGGTGTCACACGGCCCGCATATGGACCACATGGAAGTGTTACGTGTGACACGCAACGGAGAAAACATACGTGTCTCAGAAAAAAATAACAAATCATTACTCACCTTCTCCAGCCCTGCTGTCTTTGCCGCTGCTGTCACTTGCTTCCAACCGCCGCTCATTATGCTCATTGCATATTTACTTCACTGCGGCCGGAAGCAGCAGCGGGGAGTCGGCAGGACCGGAGACCGAAGATCAGCACCATGGACATCAACGCCAGGGACAGGTGAGCAGAAAGTTCCCGTACTCCGTGTGTTATCACGGAGAACACACGTGTGCCATAAAAACGGCACATGGAGGTCAATACGCACCTTTGACACGTCCGTGAAAAACGTGCGTAATTTTCACGGACGTGTGAAAGAGGCCTAAAAAAGTATACTCCATTTTAAGGAAACCTCTGCCCAAGACACTAAAGTTTTTGCAATTTTTCTGTTGCACAGCATTGCATTTTTTCCGGTGACCAGAAAAATGCCCACAGGAAAATTGCCCACAGGAAAAATGCCCACAGGAAAATTGCCCACAGGAAAAATGCCCACAGGAAAATTGCCCACATGGAAAATTGCCCACATGGAAAATTGCCCACACGGAAAATTGCCCACATGGAAAATTGCCCACATGGAAAATTGCCCACACTGAAAATTGCCCACACTGAAAATTGCCCACACGGAAAATTGCCCACATGGAAAATTGCCCACACAGAAAATCGCCAATTGCAGCATCAGAAAGTTTCAGATCTATGATATTTGAGGTGCAAGGTGAGGATGTTCACATGATATGTGAAAAATGTCCACAGAAAATTGCCAACAGACATGAATGCCCACTAGGATTGGGGACCATGTAACTCAGGATGGGAACATATATACCAGGATGGAGACAACGTGGACCATACATACCAGAATGAGGACCTTATATACCAGCATTGGGTCATATACACCAGGATGAGGACATATTCACCAGGATGATGGGCATATATACCAGGACGGAGGACATTACTACATAATGAAGGGGGAGGGGAGGCAGTTGATAAGTCTTGATAGAAGTTAGAACACTACAAGGGCCCGTACATGTGAGAACATGTGTGAGTGGGGGGGGGGGCAGGTCCAAATATCACACTGGGGCCCATTGAACTCTAGTTACACCACTGCAAAAACATATCATACATTCCCAGCACGAACACAAGGTGGTACAAGCGACAGAGTCTCACCTCTCTGCTGTGCCTTTGGGGCTTTCAGGACCAACTATGGCTACTTTCACACTTGCGTTGTTTGGCATCCGTGACAATGCGTTGTGTGACGCATGTGACGGATGCCTTGCAAATAGTGTAATAATAAAGGCAACAGATTCCTGTGAAATAACACGTTGCGTTAGTTTTCTTTAGCTGAGAGAGAGAGAGCCCCCATAATCACCGCACACACACAGGCACTACCGCCCCCATCATCACCGCACACACACAGGTACTACCGCCCCCATCATTAATGCACACACCAGCACTACCTCAGTGACATCCCCGCTGACAGCGCGATTCACTTCAGTTGCTGTGTGGAGCTGACAGAGAGCGGTAATGGTCTGTGGCCGCTCCTGTCAGCTTCATGTAGCAGAGCTGAAAGCGTCATGGGACCTCTGTGGATCACGTCGGTTCTGGAGGGGTATTTGGGGATTTTAATAAAGTGGTGAAAAAGGGTGTATTTTTGTCTTTTATTTCAAATAAAGGATTCTTTTGGGTGTATGTGGTTATTTACTTTCACTTACAGGTTAATCATGGGGGGTTTCTCATAGACACCTGCCATGATTAACCTAGGACTTAGTGGCAGCTATGGGCTGCAATTAACTCCTAATTACCCCGATTGCCACCGCACCAGGGCAATTTGGGATGAGCCGGGTAGAGTCCCGGGACTGTCGCATCTAATGGATGCGGCAATTTCGAGCAGCTGCTGGCTGATATTTTTTGGCTGGGGGACTCCCCATAACGTGGGGCTCCCCATCCTGAGAATACCAGCCTTCAGCCGTGTGGCTTTATCTTGGCTGGTATCAAAATTGGGGGGGACCGCACGCCGTTTTTTTAAAATTATTTATTTATTTATTGTACTGCATGATATAGACCCGCCCACCCGCGGCTGTGATTGGTTGCAGTGAGACAGCTGTCACTCAGCGTGGGGGCGCATCTGACTGCAACCAATCATAGGTACCGGTGGGCGGGGGAAGCAGGGAATACGAGATGGAATAATGAGCGGCCGACATTTTCAAAAGAGGAGAAGCCACCAGAGCATGGTGACAGCTGTGCAGCGCTGCGCCCATGATTGGTGAGTATGAGAGAGGGGGTGAGAGGGAGAGACCGACCGACAGAGAGCGATAGAGCGACCAGGAGTGATTTTAAACAATTTAGATCGTTCTGCTGGACATGCTGAGCATGTGTAACGCCCTGGATTAGCCAGGTAGTCACAGGTAGGCCCTTGCACAAACACCTTCCCCTAAAAAGGTACCAGCAGCCAACCTTAAATCCCTAAGTCACCCACCTCAGGACTTGACGTTCACACCCGGGGGGTGGAGCCAGGCGGTTGGCCACACCCACCAAGGAGTTCGGAGAGCCTGAGGAAGGAAAAACAGAGAGTTCAGTGACAGGAGTGGAGGAGAGTGGTAGCAAAGTGTGTACGTCTGTCAGGGATCTGGGTTGGAGCCCGGATACCCTGTGGCCAGGGGGCAGATGGTGGTGGCCGCCTACAGGAGCAGGGATTACAGCTGGTGGAACCGTAAGGGACCGGGACCGGGTAGTGACCCGTCGGTACCGAACCGGGAAACCGATTGGAAACTAGAGCACCAGGAGGGGTACTCAGACCCAGTACGAGGCCCAGAAGCCACTGGACCGAGTTGAATTCACTGGTTGGGGTCTGGACTTTAGGTCCTTTCCCACCCAAGACCCGACTGAAGACAACAGCCCAACCAGAGGGATAGAAAGCCACCGCCCAGGCATCGAGATCCCACGGGCCAGCGTCTGCGGGAAAACGGGCTCTACCGGCACACACAAAGCTGGGGAGCGGACTACTGTTGCTCAGGCATAGGAGTCACCATTCTACTAAAAGTGAGGTGAAGGAGAAAGGCGGAAACCACCAACCTGAAAAAAGGGGAGAAGCGCAGCCGGCTGCTGGCATCGTCCACCATCTTGTTTGGTTTACCAGAGACTCCAGTGTGTCTGTAATAGTGAGTACAACAGTTCCCTCGGGCCACGCACCGCATCGCACCAACAAGCCAGCACACATCCCCCCTCCTCAGCACCCTCGGGCCCCCGGGACCATCACCCCCTACCCACGGAGGGGTCAACATTAAGCTGCGCAACACCATCCCCGGGAGCCTAGTCAACGGCAGCGGTGGTGTCCATCCATTCACCGCAACCCGTGGGTGGCGTCACGAACTTAACCCCCAAAAACAACCGCGGCCTCGGCCATGGACCTCCCCACCGAACACCACCCCTCACGTAGCATCAGCATCCCTTCAGAGTGACGTGACCCCCGGGTCTGGGAGGATCTCGGGCCACCCACCCATGAGCCCGGATCCGAGCGGCTCGGCAGCCGGCCAAGCCCCGGGGCGGTACATATGCTCAGTAGAATGTGATGGAATCCATCAGCGGATTCAGCTGCTTAGCGCATAGCGGCGGAATTCGCCACCACCATAGACGATCATTAGACACTTTGGCGGATTCCAACGGAATCCGCCAAGGTGAGTTGTTTTAACGACACCAAAAACGCTACATGCTGCATTCCCTCCTCCCGGTGCTCAGTCAAAATAATGACTCAGCGTCGGCTAGCGGATGAAACACAGACACTGCGTCACAGTGCGTCGTCAATATAAGTCTATGGAGAATAGCGCAGTCCGTTAACGGACTGCGCTATTTTCCATAGTGGCGGATTGCGATGAACACAAGTGTGAAAGTACCATATCTCTGCCCTGCTTTTGGTGGGCTCCCCTGAGATGATAATGTATTAGATGTGACCTGCAGTCACATGTAACTCAACAGATAATACAGTGATACTTTTGTGAGTACAGATAGTAGCGATTGCTCCTCTTGATCACACTGCTGCTGGTTCTGCATGTGCTGCTGGTTCTGCATGTGCTGCTGGTTCTGCATGTGCTGCTGGTTCTGCATGTGCTGCTGGTTCTGCATGTGCTGCTGGTTCTGCATGTGCTGCTGTTTTGGGCTGGTGGAAGGAGTAAGGCAGAATCAGTGAGATTAGAGCAGACTGTATCTATCTATCGCTGATAATGACTGACTGTTGCTACAAACCACAGATCTTCAGCATTTTTGCAGTTTTACACTAGGTCAACTGTAAATCACAAGTTGATCACCTATTATGTGAACATCCTCACCTTGCACCTCAAATATCATAGATCTGAAACTTTGTGATGCTGCAATTGGCGATTTTCTGTGTGGGCAATTTTCCGTGTGGGCAATTTTCAGTGTGGGCAATTTTCAGTGTGGGCAATTTTCCATGTGGGCAATTTTCCATGTGGGCAATTTTCCGTGTGGGCAATTTTCCATGTGGGCAATTTTCCATGTGGGCAATTTTCCTGTGGGCATTTTTCCTGTGGGCATTTTTCCTGTGGGCATTTTTCCTGTGGGCAATTTTCCTGTGGGCATTTTTCAGGGAACCATTTTTTCCATGATATACGGTACATTTACATAAAAGATGTCATGTGAAGATGTCAGCACTCGCAGGCAGACAGAGAGGTCGTATGACCTTCCAATGAATATCCATACCTGATTTACACCTGACTTTGTTCATATGTGTCAATCAGCCGTGGCCCATAGAATGCAACGCCAACAATCATATCGAAGATTTCTCTGCCATGACAAAAAAAATGGTCATCCAAATACAAGAAAAAAATAACGATATGTCCATACAAGACATAAGATAAGTGGGAAATATCTCTATGAGATACATGCGGATTTGTCATGGATTTTGCAATGGATCGGACATGGACGTTGCTCTGCAAAGTGTAGCATCCATAACTAAAAATCTGCAGCATTAACTCATTTGCAGCTGATTTAATATCTGCACTGCAGGGCAATTTCCACAAGGAATTTTTCCTGAAGTCTGTTTGTAAGATTCATAATATATATATTAGTGCTCACTTCAGTTATCCTATTCAGTTATATGTAGTTTTTTTTCTGAATGTGAACACAGCTCCGCCCCTTTCGGCCATGTTTTTTTTCCATCTCCTATATAAGAAAGTCCTTAGTTACCCCTCTCCACACATAGCAGTTTTTAATTGCAATGAGATGACACACAGTTAGGGTCACAGAGCTAGGGACCCCAATATAGAGATATGCCTTGACGAGGCCTTGGGGCTCAGTTACATTGATCAATGCGATTGCTAAATATCTCCTTTTTCCTAATATTCATGGCAGGTATGCAATTCATTATTCACATGTTCAAATTAGCAAGTAGCATTTTTCATTGTATATTCCAATATTTGTCCATATGCTTGAGGCATTATACCATTATCTAAGTTTGATGTGCAGCCTTATCCGTATATAGTATGTAATTTTTGGCTTGCACTCATAATATATATATTAGTGCTCACTTCAGTTATCCTATTCAGTTATATGTTTGTAAGATTCAGGCAGAAAATCTGCATCATATTTGCTCAATGTGAACATACGCCGACAGATGGAACACCCACAGCATTTTACAGCGTTCGTCATGACTTTTAACAGCGTCTGTAGAGGGTTTTTTTATGCCCCTTCACACGTCAGTGATTCCGGTACGTATGACGTCTGTTTTCATACATACCGGAGACACGGACATACGCAGATCCATTAAAATCAATGGGTCTGTGCGCACATTAGTGTTTTCACAAGGAACATGTGTCCATATGGAGCACACGTGTCCATGTGTTCTGTACGGAGACAAGTCAGTTTTTCTCCGGCACCACTGAAGTCATACGGACCACACACTGATGTGATCAGTGTGACACTTACCGGAGAAAACATGTGTCTTTGAAAAAAAATATGTTCTATAATCACCTGTCTGGAGTACTGATGTCTTTGCCGCTGCTGTCACTTGCTTCAGGGCCCGCTCATTATGCTCATTGCATATTCACTGCACCGCGGATCCGGAAGCAGCAGCTCTGGAGATATGAGTACCAGGGACAGTAGCGCCAGGGACAGGTGAGTAAAGAGTTCCTGCTCTCCATGTGCTATCACGGATAGCACACGGAGAACATGTGTGCTAAAATCACGGCACACGGATGGCCATATACACATTCAACACGGCCGTGCATAACTTGAACGTTTTTCATGGATGAAGGGCACATTCACACATCCGTGAAAATCAAAAATCGATCTGTGCATGGACCGCAATGCAGAAGGGACTGTGGTTCTCCTGACCCGTACACAGCATCCTTATAAGTGTGACACCCTTGGACTAGTCAGGTCTTCACAGGGTACTGCACACTCTTTATTCCTTAGTGCAGGACTCAACCCCCCATGGTTCTGGGTTCCCAACCTATAGTACTGCCTCCATCAGCATCTAAAAACCAATCACACCTCACACCACACCCTGTCAAGCACACCAGTGGGCTGCTGAGCTGGAATAGGGCCGCCCACCTAGGGGTCAGGCAGACTGGTGGGAGGGAAGTAGGTCAGAAGAGTGGTAGCTCTCAAGTGATGAGGAGCTGGGGAGTGTGTGGCTCCCTGGGAGTGAGAGGTTGGGTCGCAGATGGTGGTCTGGGCCAGAGGAGTCGGAGACCCGGTCGCAGGGTTTTGAGGCTGGGTGCCTGGACCTGGTCTTGGAGGACGGGAGGCATCTGAGTCTAACAACCGTTCTGGGACCGAAAGCACGGCGGGGTACTGGACCCTAGGTCGGGTAGTAGCTTTAGGCAACCCAGCAATTAACCTGCAGATAGTGACTTAATGGACTGTCCCCAAGAAGCTCAGAGATCAGGGGCACTAGCGCAACGAGAGTAATAGGGATTTCCAACCCAAGCAGCCCACAGAAATCCCAAGTGTGAGCCCTTGAGAGCACCAAAAAGTAGGGATCGGGGCCCGGACAGCTTTAATCTTTTTCAACGGGCCACAAGAACACTTCAAATTTGTGCACGGAGGCAGGCTGCGGACCACCCGGCAGTATTATAGGGGACGGATACCCGGACAGGCCCCACCAAGAGGGCAGCGGCACCCCGAGGCTTGGTTTACCTTGCTGTCAGAATCTGCTTTGCGGCCGCATCATCACCAACACTGCCTGAGTGAGTACATGGTCCTCCCCTGCTTCCAATACGCACCATGCTCCCCAATACCACCATCCAGAGTCCTGAGGCCTCCCCTACCCGTGGAGGGAAATGTCATCTGGCTGCCCCCACTCCATCTCCCCCGGGTACTCCCATCGGCAGCAGCGGTACTCCCCTTACCACGAACCACGGGTGGCGTCACAAACTCTTATCCCCTGTAAATAATCCCCTTTACATTTGAGTGGCTGCAATCCCCCGGGTCTGGAGACCCTCGAGCAGTAAACCACGGATACGAGTGGTTTGACCACTGCAGGGGCGGCACATAAGCATATATGTGTTTAATGAGTTCAGCTCCAGAGACCCGCAGCCAGTCAGTACATTGCAGTCTGTGCACAAACCAATTTTCCGAGAAGTGTGAATGAGCCCTTAGGCCCTGTGTGCACACTGCGTTTTTACCAGCGGTTTTACCCGCAGTTTTGCTGTGGAAATTTCTTGAGAAATGTTTGAAATCTTTCTGCAGACATTTCCCAGCAAAACCTATGGGGAAAAAAAATAGCTGTGCGCACACTGCGTTTTTTTCTCAAGAAAATTCTTTCTGAAGAATTTCTTGAGAAGATTTCTTGAGAAAATGTGCATGTCACTTCTTTTCCGCAGGTACCTGCGGTATACCCCGCATTATATACCCCGGTATTTCACTCCATTCACTGTAATGTAATCGCAAAATACCGGGTGTGTACCGCAGCTAGCAAATGATGTGCGGTATACCCTCGGTATAGCCGCGATTTACCTGCGGTAATGTTCATCACTGCCTGCGGTTTTGCAGGAAGTGATGTCATTATGACAGAAAGAGGAAGCGGAGCAGAGTAAACACACACATCACACTCCCTGGACGCCGCACAGAAGCACTTCCGTGTGACCTCCAGGTGCCCGTGCAGTCTGTGTCCCGCTCCAGCCGCGCCGCTGCCAGCACAGCAGTGTCAGTGTCTGCCCGCAGTGTCAGCAGCTTCTCACCCTGCAGTGCTGGAAGCCGCGGGGATGCCGAGTGCTGCTGTCAGGAGGATAGATGAGATCATTACCTGCTGTGACGATCTCCTGCCTCCTGACGTCACCGCTGTCACTGCCATCTATGCCCGTCTTGCGGGCGGCCCGAGACTGTCACTAGCGGTGACGTCACGGGCTCTAGCGATACTGCTGAGAACGTGGCGGGCATAGAAGTCAGTGACAGCGCTGACGTCAGCAGTGCAGGAGATCGTCACTGCAGGTAATGATCTCATCTAACCTCCTGACGTCAGCGCTGGTCATCCCCTGTAGTGACCTGGGCTGACCTATTGATGTTAGCTCAGGTCACTGCATTGCTCTCCCAGCCAATGGGGAACATTCTGTTCTTCATTGACTGGGACACTTGAGTATGGTATGGATCGGCATGTGACTCCCTTATTGGATTACGCCGGACTCGGATTTGATTGCTCTTTTCAATAAATTGGTGAAAGAGGGAATGTTTTGGGCAGTGTTTTTTCAAATAAAACTTTTTTGTCGTCTATTTTTTATTTCTTACTGACTGGGTTCGTGATGTCGGGTATCTGATAGACGCTTGACATCACTAACCCCAGGGCTTGATGCCAGGTGACACATCTGGCATCAACCCCATATATTACCCCGTTTGCCACTGCACCAGGGCAACGGGATGAGTTGGGGTGAAGCACCAGGATTGGCAAGTCTAATGGATGCGCCACTTCTGGGATGGCTGCGGCCTGCTATTTGTAGGCTGGGGAGTGTCCAATAACAGTGGACCTCCCTAGTCTGAGAATACCAGACCACAGCTGTCCGCTTTACCTTGGCTGGTGATCCAATTTGGGGGGGACCCCACGTTTTTTGTTTTAAATTATTTATTTAATGTAAAATAACAGCGTGGGGTGCCCTCAGTTTCAGATTACCAGCCAAGGTAAAGCTGCCAGCTGTGGTCTGCAGGCTGCAGCCGTCTGCTTTACCCTAGCTGGCTACAAAAGATGGGTGGACCCCACGTCATTTTGTTTTAAATTATTTATTTATTTTTTGGCTAAGTACAATGCTAGGCACCCTTTAGTGCCACATGAAAGTCACTAAAGGGTGCCAGCTTAGAATATGCAGGGAGGTGTGACATTATATAGGTCTTTCTCATCTATCTATCACTCTATCTCTCTATTCATCTTTCCCTCTATCCATTATCTGTCTGTCTATTGATTATCTATCTAATATCTATATTATTTATTGCAGTGACAGCATAAAAAAACTGCAGGGACCAACCTGCGGCAAAACCGCGGCAAAAACGCATGCGTTTTTCCCGCGGTTTTGGTGTGTTTTTTTACCGCAGGTGCGGTAATCTTCAAGTCCCAGAAGTTTCTCAAGAAATTTTCTTGAGAAAAATCACTTTTCTAGTGCACACATGTTGTTTTTGTGACTGAAGATGGTCTTTTTCTTTTTCTTCCCTCCGTAATGGTCTCAGACTGTTAAGGCCACTTTACACGCTGCGATCGCACCCGCCCCCGTCGTTTGTGCATCATGGGCAAATCGCTGCCAGTGCCGAACAATATCGCTAGGACACGTCAGACGGACTTACCTTCCTAGCTATGTCGCTGTGGGCAACAAACAACCTCTTTTTTAAGGGGGCGGTTCATGCGGCATCACAGCGACATCAATCAGCGGGCCACCAACATCTCGTTGCCGGAGGACGCAGGAATGCTGTTGCTCGTCATTCCCAGGGTGTCACACGTAGCGATATGTGCTGCCTAAGGGGGGCATTACACGTTGCAACTTCGCTTACGAAATATCGTCGGGGTCACGTCGTTAGTGATGCAAATCCGGCGCTGGTAGCGACATCGCAACGTGTAAATCCTAGGTGCGACGATCACCGGTAGCAAAAGCGTAGAAAATCGGTGATCGGTGTAGTATCGTTCATTTTCATAATGTCGGGTCGACTGCAGGTACGATGTTGTTTGTCGTCCCTGCAGCTCCACACATCGCGTGTAAACCCGCAGGAGCGACAAACATCACCTTACCTGCGTCCTGACGGCAATGCGGAAGGGAGAAGGTGGGCGGGATGTTATGTCCCGCTCATCTCCGCCCCTGCACTTCTATTGGCCAGCCGATTAGTGACGTCGCGGTGACGTCGCTGTGACGCCGAACGCACCTCCCCCTTGAAAGAGGGATTGTTCGGTGATCACCGCTACGTCGCCGACAAGGTATGTGCGTGTGAAGCTGCCGTAGCGATAATGTTCGCTACAACATCGATCACCAGATATCGCATGTGCGACAGGGGCAGGTGCTATCGCGCTGGACATCGCTAGCCAATGCTAGCGATGTCACAACGTGTAAAGTCCGCCCTAGGAACGACAAACAACCTGCGTCCAGCAACGATATTTTGAAAATGAACGACGTGTAAACGATCAACTATTTGGTGAGTATTTCTGATTGTTAACAGTCGCTCGTAGGTGTCACACGCAACAACGTCGCTAATGAGGCCGGATATGCGTCACGAATTCAGTGGCCCCAACGATATCTCGTTAGCGATGTCGTTGCGTGTAAAGCGGCCTTTAGACGTAATGGAATTAGACTCTTATAGGTGTTATGTACTTTTTTGGTTAATAAAAATGAACCTGACTTTAAAAACAAAAAAAAAGGTACAAAAAAGGCAGAAAGGCAAGGTACACACGTGGCACAATAATAAAACTCTACCAAAGATCTCTAAAATATTTGGGTGTTTAAAACCCGCTAAAAAATAATAGCATGTGTAAAGGACCCCTTTATTCATGCAGAATTCGGCCAAAAGAGAATAAAATAAAGGTCTTGTATGTGCCGCCATCTAATGTACAAATAAATAACTATATAAAAGATGAATTGGGCTGTAGGCACTCTGCGACTCTCAGACACGACGCAGGTATGAGAACGCTGACCTGAGTATTCCTTGTTGTCCTCTGCCGGCTGAAGAGCCGTACACTTGTCCTCAGACGTGAAAGGCACAATGCGCAAGGAAAGAGATACGATTCAGGCAGAGTGATGCTCCCGTGTCTAAATGGGCACGCCGGAGCCTCCTGACACTGAACCGTTCAGAAAGCTTCCTTTTGATTGTTTGCAAAGTATAAAAAAAGAGAGAGGCCGCACAAGAGTCCACCGCAAGTTGATTTGCTCTCAATGCAGCAGATTGGGGCTGTGATTCTATAACGCAGTCACAGCAAGGCAACTCATTGTCTCCTAAGTGGTATAGATGCAGCCTGCTTCCATGCCCACGACATCCCCCCTCGTCCTGTTTCACTTGACCCGCAGGTCAGGGGCACACATGCTGGCCTTGAACCCTCCGTCTGTCTCCTCATCGTCTTCTTGCCATATTAATTAACATTCTCCTCAGTCAGGGCAAGTGAACAACCTTCGCGGCATTAGTGCTAATTAGGGAAAAGCCAAAGAACCCATTCCTGCAACATTATCGGCACCCTGGCTCCTGAGACGTTTAAAGGCCTGAGTGGTAACAAAGCCGGCAAAGATGGGGAGGATGTTGTGGAAGTGTCAGTTCTCCGAGCTCAATGTATCACAAGTAATCCAGATGTATCCACTAGAACAATGATATGATACACCACTGCTAGATACGGCCCTAATAGTCCTTGAAAACTTGTATCCTCCATCAATTTAGAACGTTCCATCCATTACTTAAGTCTTCGGAGCGAGGTGCATAAATAATTGATCACCCCTATCTGCGGCTTGTGTATATATTATTGCAGAAGCAATGCAGGTGTCTCTTATCAGGAGTATATACCTGCCCGCACTAAATATATATTGACGTGCAGAACGTTGTTGCAGATACGCTCGAATAAATGGATTTCGCCGGTGAAACGTTCACGTCTCCGCATTTAACTCCTTTTTTTTTTTTCTGTGCAAATTGACATTAGAGCTAAAATGAGAGCTTTTTTTTTAAATGCCTTTATTACAGAATATAACGTGAAATTCTTAATGATTTTATGGAAACTGTTAATCGTGTTTTAGTCGATCTGAAGCAAATGTCACAACGTTGACAATTCTCAGTGATTTAGACTTAAACTGCATTATCTGCGTTTACGCCTGCGCACACCGAGGGCGGACATTTTTTGCGAACTGTTCTTCACGAGGATACGGCCTGGTAATAAAATCAGCATTAAAGGCGTAGTTGGGTCCATGATGTGACTGACGGAGGCCACCTATTTCCAGGCTTGTAGACTTGTAGATACGGAAGCATGGCTGTCTGCAAATAACGTGGATCAACCAGAAGCTGCAGCGATATCTTTCGAGATTTGTTTCTTGGGTACTTTGTATAAAATGTCTAACCAAGATTACCTTGCCTAGAAGCAATGCTTTACGAACAGGGTAGGTATAATATGGCTCTCAAAATTTCTATGGCTGCTGTATGCCACGATGTGACTGCAGGATTGCGAGGGACAGGGGGCTCCTCAACTGTTCCTCATGCTAGGGGACCCTAGGCCATCCCTGACCTCTGGATCACCCCTGAAGGTGGAGACGCCAGAGTCCCGTGCCTTACTATTCTCCTGACTTGATCTAATCAGTTACAGGGGCAGGAGTGTGATGGAGACACAGATTAAGGCAGACAGGAGAAAACCAAAACTCAGACACACTGCAAACTTGAAGGAATAAACAGAAAGACACAAAGGAGAAAAGTAAGAGAAGGAAGGCAGCAACAAAAAGACAACAAGAGTTAACCCCACAACCGCTCACAGCAATAATGTACAACAACCACCAGTTAGTCTGGATCCCAACACCTCACCAGACCAGTATAGGTAAGCTATAGCTGGCATTAATGGAATAGTCCAGCCAGCATATATAGGAGAGGAGCGAACGTGACCAGATCCCCCACAGCATGTGACCAAAGCAGACTAACAAGAAGCCCAGCAGACATGCCTAACCCTGTGGGTCGACGCCCGTGTCTCTGTGCGCTGATCACAGTCATCAAAGAAGTTAGCAGGCAGAGTGACAAAATCTGTAGTTTCCACAGATGCTGATGCCGCCATGACAGTTGGTGATGCCTGCAAAAATCTCCTTGTGACAGCGACCTAATGCATCCATATGTATAAGCCATTTGGGCCGTGTTCATAAGCATCTGACTTTTTATGCCACGCAAATCTGCACTGAATCCAAATTCAAATCTGAACCTTCACATTATGCGTGTCAGGTCCGAGCATTCCTCCATGAAAGTGTCCTGGAAAGTGGATTGGTCATTGTGGGCCAGTTAAATGGCCACCAAGGTCTCTCGATCTGAATCCCCTAGACTTTTATCCTTGGGGTCATCTGAAGGCAACTGTTTATGCTGTGAAGATACAAGATGTGCAGCATCTGAAACAACGGATACTGGATGCCTGTGCTAGCATTTCTTCTGCGGTGTTGCTATCAGTGTGTCAAGAGCTGGAGAAGAGGGTTGCATTGACAATCCAACACAATGGGCAGCACTTCGAACACATTTTAGAAGTGGTCATAAAATTGTACATAACTAATGAACGAATAACGTTATGTTAAAACCAAGCACACCATTGTTTTTTCTTGTGAAATTCTCAATAGGCTTGATGTGTTACATGATCCTCTTCCCATTGGAAAAAATAAAGTTGAATTCAAAATGGCCGACTTCAAAATGGCCGCCATGGTCACCACCCATCTTGAAAAGTTTCCCACTCCAATATAATAATGAGCCACAAAAAGGAAGTTGATATCACCAACCATTCCCATTTTATTTAGGTGTATCCGCATAAATGGCCCACCCTGTATATCCATTTAAGCGTTATGTTCTTAATTGAATGTTTGATGGGTTTTTTTCTGATTGCCCTGTTTCTGTTAAATGTTTTCTCAAATGTTTACATATGCTCGGCTTCGCTATGGATTCTGGTATTTAATTAACTAATGTGGAATAATATATTTCTGAATCGAAAACCAATCTGATGATTTTAACAAGTCACAATCCATTATTACGACCCCGGAGATTCCAAACGTTGCTTTTTGTGATGTCCAGCTATATTATAGGACTCTCTCTTCACACCAGTAACGGCGCGCTTCATACCGGTTTATAGACTGTCTCATAAACTCCATTTAAGTGGTTTACAACCAGATGGAGTTTGCAAATTTAAGGCATTGACTGCCGACGTCGTTCAGCTATTAGTAGAAACAGAAGAGTCCCAGTGAAAGAAGACGAAGATAGCTCTTCCTCCAAAGACAGATAGTGGAAAGAGAATGGAAGACAATTCCAGGCATGACCAATGCTATTCTCAACAAAATGGTAAATATATCAATGGTCAAATAATAAAAAACACAAAAAACAATGTACAACTGTTTTTTTCTCCTCTTTCGAGTGAATGAGACTTATGGAAACCTTTGACATATGCCGCAGTAGCCAATGGTATACCTTGAAGCTCATGGGCCCAAGTGCAAGGTCTCCAAAAGGGCCCTCAAATATCATGGGTCTTTAGTTGTAATAGTCTTATCATATAGACCAAAGAGACCTTTTGGGCCCCCTAGGCTCCAGAAACCAAGTGTGATTGCAATCTCTGTATCTACCAGAGCTATGCCCCTGGCAGTAGCGTTTTCAGCAAATATGTGAATTAGGCACAGCTTGTTCCAAAAAGTGACCTTTTGGGCCCCCCTTAAGCTCCAGGTTAAATTTCAACCCCTGCATCTACCAGAGCTATACCCTTGGCAGCAGCTTTTTCAGCACATACGTGAATTAGGCACAGCTTGTTCCAGAAAGGGACCTTTTGGGCACCCCCTAGGCTCCAGGTTAAATTGCAACCCCTGCATCTACCAAAGCTACGCCCTTGGCAGGAGCTTTTTCAGCACATACGTGAATTAGGCACAGCTTGTTCCAGAATGGGACCTTTTGGGCACCCCCTAGGCTCCAGGTTAAATTGCAACCCCTGCATCTACCAGAGCTACGCCCTTGGCAGCAGATTTTTCAGCACATACGTGAATTAGGCACAGCTTGTTCCAGAATGGGACCTTTTGGGCACCCCCTAGGCTCCAGGTTAAATTGCAACCCCTGCATCTACCAGAGCTACGCCCTTGGCAGCAGATTTTTCAGCACATACATGAATTAGGCACAGCTTGTTCCATAAGGTAAAGTGGATTTTTGTGCAGATTCCATGCTGAAGTATTCATTGAATCTGCCATTCAGTAGTGCAACTCTGTTCAGACTCCCGAATGCTGAATAAGACGTCCTGATCTGTCAGGGTACTGTAGTGTTTTTATGTCCCCTTTCACACACTCCAGAAACACCACCCCCAAACAATACTGCAATTAAAAAAATCATATATAAGAAGGATGCTCAATCTTATGGATTTCACCCCAAAAAGGCAGAGAAAGTGAGGTTAGGAATGCAGAGAAAGGAATATATTTTCTCAATATTTGGCTGTACGTCATACTGTATAATACTGGCATCATACTGGAAACAAAAATATCCAACTTGTACTACACAGTAACCCACTGTTGGACACAGACAGAAAAGGGCCCCTGTGCAAGAACAAAATATGGGCCCTTTGCAGACCAAAAGATCATAAAAATCCACAATTCCATCTGGTTTGGATGTAGAAATGGATGTCGTACCTCTTGGGACCCTGTATAGCCGCACAGGTTGCACCCATGATGTGTCCGCCCCTGCAGTAATTGTTCGAAAAGAACTCGGGTGACATTTGCCTGGACGCTATCGCCATATTTGAGTAGCCTGAGGGGCTGAAAGGCATGTATCTATCTCATATATAAAGCTGAGTATGTATGTGCATGTATATGTGTGTGTGTGTGTGTATGTATGTCCGCTAAAGGAATCCGCACCGTCGTATTTACAATTACAAAATTTTGCACAGCCGCCTCATGTGACCCAGGGAATGTCATAGACTATGTTTTGAGGGGAAAATTTAACATCTCGCACTTTACAATTATTCCCCAAAAAACCTGCTTACATTAAAGTCAATGGAGCTGGGAGGAGCTGCAGGTCATTTATAGCAGCTGTTTCATAGTTTCATAGTTTTTAAGGTTGAAGGGAGACTCTAAGTCCATCTAGTTCAACCCGTAGCCTAACATGTTGATCCAGAGGAAGGCAAAAAAACCCCAATGTGTCAAACAGCTCCAATAGGGAAAAAAAATCCTTCCTGACTCCACATCCGGCAATCAGACTAGTTCCCTGGATCAACACCCTGTCATAAAATCTAATATACATAACTGGTAATATTATATTATTCAAGAAAGGAATCCAGGCTCTGCTTAAATGTTAGTAGTGAATCACTCATTACAACATCATGCGGCAGAGGGTTCCATAGTCTCACTGCTCGTACAGTAAAGAATCCTCGTCTGTGATTATGATTAAACCTTCTTTCCTCGAGACGTAGCGGATGCTCCCGTGTTCCAGTCGCAGGCCTAGGTGTAAAGAGATCTTTGGAAAGGTCTCTGTACTGTCCCCTCATATGCTTATACATTGTGATTAGATCCCCCTAAGCCTTTGTTTTTCCAAACTAAATAACCCCAAGTTTAATAACCTGTCTTGGTGTTGCAGCCCACCCATTCCTGTAATAATCTTGGTCGCTCTTCTATCTACCTGTAAGATTATGCTATTTATAACCTTCTATACTTTTGCTATCAAGAAAGGCATCCATTCCTCTCTTAAATTCATTCAGTGAGTTGGCCATCACCACTTCCTCAGGAAGAGAGTTCCAGAGCCTCACTGCTCTTACCGTGAAGAACCCTCTTCTATGCTGATGTAGGAATTTTCTTTCCTCCAATCATAGAGAATGCCCCCTTGTTCTTGTCATAGTCCTTGGTACAAACAGATCATGGGAGAGATCTCTGTATGGCCCTCTGATATATTTGTACATGTTTATTAGGTCTCCCCTAAGTCTTCTCTTTTCTAGAGTAAATAGACCTAATTTTGATAACCTTTCCGTGTATTGTAATGCACCCACTCCATTTATTATTTTAGTAGCCCGCCTCTGAACCCTTTCAAGTTCAGTAATGTCTTTCTTGAGCATCGGCGCCCAAAATTGCACACAATACTCCAAGTGTGGTCTGACTAGTGATTTGTACAGAGGGAGAATGATATTTTCATCTCGTGCCCCCAGACCTCTTCTAATGCATCCCATCACCCTATTTGCTTTGGTGGCTGCTGCCTGACACTGGGCACTCCAATTTAGCTTCTTATTGACTAAGATGCCTAAGTCTTTTTCCATGTCTGATTTCCCCAGCAGTTTCCCATTTAGTAGGTAATCGTAGCATCTGTTTCTCCTTCCCATGTGCATAACCTTACACTTAATTTGTGTTAAACCTCATTAGCCATTTTTCAGCCCAATTCTCCAATTTACTCAAATCCATCTGTAGTTGCAAACTATCCTCCTTTGTGTTAACTATCTTACATAGTTTTGTATCATCTGCAAATACTGATATTTTACTCTGTAAACCATCCACCAGATCATTAATAAATATATTAAATAGTAGGGGGCCCAATACAGACCCCTGTGGCACCCCACTAGTAACCCTGGCCCAATCTGAGTATGCGCCAATTAATAACCACTCTTTGTTTTCTATTACTAAGCCAGCTACCTACCCATCTACACACATTTTCCCCGAGCCCAAGCTTTCTCATTTTACTTAGCAGTCTTTTATGTGGGACAGTGTCAAATGCTTTACCGAAGTCGAGATAAATGACATCCAATGATTCTCCTCGGTCCATGTGAGAGCTTACATCCTCATAGAAGCTGATCAGGTTAGTGTGACAGGAGCGATCCTTCATAAATCCATGTTGATATGGAGTTAAACAATTATTAACATTGAGACATTCCATAATAGTATCCCTTAAAAACCCTTCAAACATTTTACCCACAACAGATGTTAAGCTTACCGGCCTATAGTTCCAGGTTCCCTTTTACACCCTTTTTTGAATATTGGTACCACATTTGCTAGCCGCCAATCCAGTGGAACAGACCCAGTTTCTATAGAGTCTTTAAATATAAGGAATAGAGGCCTGTCTATCACATTACTTAACTCCCTTAATACCCGAGGGTGAATGCCATCAGGGCCTGGTGATTTGTCAATTTTAATGTTACTAAGTCGGTTCTGCACTTCTTCCTGGGTTAGGCAGGTCATACTTAATGAAGCGTTTACATTATCACTCTGCATTTCCCGTGGCATATGCTTTTCCTGTGTGAACACAGTTGAGAAAAAAGTATTTAAAACATTTGCTTTTCCCACATCGCTTTCTATGATTTTACCCTCATTGTTCTTTAAAGGGCCAACACCATCAATTTTAATCTTTTTGCTGTTTATATAATTAAAGAATAGTTTGGGATTTGTTTTGCTTCCCTTAGCAATGTGTCTCTCAGTTTCTACTTTTGCTAAATGTATTTGTTTTTTACACATTTTATTTTTTTCTCTATATCTTTTTAATGCTTCTTCGCTGCCTTCTTGTTTTAGCTTTGTAAATGCCTTTTTCTTATTATTCATTGCCCCTTTTACATCCTTATTTAGCCACATTTGTTTTCTCCTGTTCCTAGCCCATTTATTTCCGTAGGGTATGGCTCGCTCGCAGTGGGTGTTTAATACCAATTTAAAAATGTCCCACTTATTTTCTGTGCTCCCATTTTTGAGGACATTGAACCAATCAATTTGGCGAAGGTCTTCTCTAAGCTCATCAAACTTTGCTTTCCTGAAATTCAGCTTTTTTGTAACCCCCTCCAAGGCACCTTACTAAAGGACAAGTGGAATTGTATTATATTGTGGTCACTATTCCCTAGGTGCCCAGCCACTCGTACGTCTGTTATTCTATCTGGCCTGTTGCTTAAAATTAAGTCGAGAAGGGCTGCCCCTCTAGTTGGGCCCGGCACTGTGGCGCCCCTGACCTGGTCAGGCACCACTGAGTACTGCACCCATGCTGGGGACAGTACAATACAGGTAATCCAGATGGCTGACAGGGGTGTGGAACACAGGCGCATAGTGATCAGGCCTCACACATGTACCTAAGAGAGGACCCCTGGGGAACCCAGGAGGGGGCAGAGCCTACGCCTTCACTGGAATAGTGGAGGGGGTGAGAGCTTCCATCTCCTCTCAAGGGGTGTGGTAAGAGAGTCTGGTTGCTAGGTGGCGTAGGCAGACACAAGTGGGGAAGGAAAGAGAGATAGGAGGAGTTAGTTAGAGCTTGGAGCTCGGACTGAGGAGATGTCAGCAGAAAGAGCAGAGATGGAAAAACCCACCAGTGAGTCGGTTAGAGCAGAACTCCATAGGGCTCAGTGAGGAGCAGACCTGTGGGGCTGTTGCTGTCTAACAGCGCCCGCGCAGTGACTACAGACGGGGGAGAACGGTCAACTAGAAGTGCTGCCTGAAAGCCAGCTTCAGCTAGAGAGTGCACGGAGTGGGAAGTACGGAGACTTCTAGAGAGCACCAGGCCCAACCGGGCGGCAGATCCCGAAGCGAAGATAGATCCAGCTTTCTTCTGCTAAACCTGCCGGTGTGGGGCTCTCAAAGCCCACACCACATCACCACAAAAGCCGCAGCCACGTAACCGCAGTTAGGGCCCATAGGTCATAGGAGGCAAGAGGCTGGAGTGGCCTGGTCCGGGGAACAAGCACACGGCAAACAACAAGGGGAGAGAGGCTGCAGCATCTTCCCTGGGTGACCCCCATAGGGACTCAAAGTCGGGGTCACCCCAAACCACCAAGGGCTAAGGAAGGCGAGTCAGTAGTCACCCTCATAAAGTCAGCCTGAAGGATACCTGGTTCCTACCTGGTTCATCTCAGCTACGCCCGGGTTACTCACCCTGCCATCTAATGTGAGTAAAAACCCTGAAAGACATCCTGCCTGTGTGGTCATTCTGCGACTTGTGGTACTACAACCTACACAGGGCCCTGGGGCTTGCCTCACTCTCAGGAGGCCACTACATCTAACTGCACACACCATCAGCCCCAGGCGACCCTCAACCTGCAGTGGCGGTCCCTACTGGCCGCAATACTGAGAGTGGCGTCACGATCAAAACAAGAAGATTTCCTACCAGTGACGGAGATCCAGCAACGTGGAGTCCCTGAAGGTAATGCACCGACACTGACACAACACCTGTGGGGCTTCACATCTGGCGTCACGAACAGGATAAGGACTAGACCTGTTCAGACAGGTGACCATGTGCCTGGGCGGTCCGCTTGAAAAATTGGAAGCGCCGCCATATTGCCACCATGAAAAGCGCGCTGAAAAACAACAGCAGCCCGCGCTGGAAGAAGTTACCGCCCACGAAGAGGTGTGGCTACCGAGAGATCCCCTGCAGAGTTCTGAGCTTGCCAGCTATGAGAGTGGAAGCGTCGAGAAACGGCGGAGCAGAAGGGGAGCCACAAGCCTGCTGCTGGGAGAGGAGCTGCTGAAAGAGGCAGAACAGAAGCTGGACAGCTTGCTACAGGAGGCAGCGACGAGGCCACCGCTGGGAGATCGTGCGGAAGACGGCGCAGAAGGAATGGCGTCTGACAGCGGGAACCCAGCACCAGGCTCCGCTGCCTGGTGGTATCGGGAGCTGGCCCAGTTCTGTGATCGACTGGAGACCCGGGTCATAGAGCAGGTCAGAGAAGAGTACGCGGAGTTCCTGGGGATGGCTGCGGCGGTGCGGACCTACGAGGAGGGAGCCGCGCGACGCATGTCAGACCGAGCGGCGACGACGCAGACCCCGATGCTGCCACCGGTGGGTGAGTCAAGTGATGCCCCGGCCAGCGCGAGTGCCCCGACCCCTGCAGCCACGCCCGCGGTCCCCGAAGAGGCGCCCGGCGCGGCGATGCTGGACCAGGCCGCAGCCACGCTAGAAGCAGCCCGCCAAGCCCAGGCCGCTGCAGCGATGCCCCGCCTGTCCCGCAGGGCTCCGACCACCACGGCAGTGCTCATCCGTGCTGCAGGTGTGACGCTGACCCAGGCTGCCACCCTGCTGAACCCAGCCCGCCAAGACTCCAACGCAGCAGCGACGCTCGTCCGCGCCGCAAGTGATATGCTGAACCAGGCCGCAGCCCCGCCGGGTGCGGCCCGCCAAGCTCCGATCACCGCAGCGATGCCCTGCCCGGCCCGCACAGACCAGGCCGCCGCAGCGATGCCCTGCCCGGCCCGCACAGACCAGGCCGCCGCAGCGATGCCCTGCCCGGCCCGCCAAGACCAGGCCGCCGCCATACAGGGCGCGGCCCGCCAAGATAAAAGAGACATACCATTTACCCCGGCCTGCAAGGCCAGAGCTGATACCGCTCCCCAATCCACGGAGGTCTCTGATAGGAAGCCCACGCTGGAGGAAGAATACTGGCAGATGAGGGCTGACATGGAGGCCAAGTTTCCCCAGTGGTTGGTGGATCTGTACCTGCGCCCCCCATGCACCCCTGAGGAGATTCAGGCAACCCCTGCAGCCGCGCCGGAGAGTCCCCCGCCTGGGCCAGCAGAAGAAAGTCCATCCCCAGTCCTGCCACCAGAGGAGTGCCAGGAAGAACTAAGGGGGAGAGGAGGCCAGGAAGCAGAAGGGCTAACTCCGACGCCAGCCGCAGCAGACCCCTACCCAGAGCCGGAGATGCTGCCCTATTCCCGCTGGGAGGAGGAAGACTTGACACCGTCAGCAGACGAAGATCAGCCCAAAGACCTCACCTGGGAGCCTGCAGGCATGAACCCAGCCCGCAAGATACGGCGCAGCAGATCAAAGCGTCCTCCGACACCACAGTCCCCAGAACAGAAAGAGGTTACAGCCAGAGATCTGGAGGAGAAAAGGTGCCTAAGAAGGTCCAAAGCCCAGGCTAGAGGACCCCTTTACAGAGGAATAGTAGAGGACTTCAACCTGAAAAGTGGATACGGCTTCATTGTAGCGAAAGGAATAAAAGAGGGCATATTTGTTAACAGGAGAGATGTTCAAGCCCACCTGCCCAGAGGACATTCCGGCAGAAATTTGAAAATTGGAGAAGCAGTACAGTTCACTCTGCATGAAGGTGAAAGGGGATTGTATGCGCTCGATGTAGCACCATGTCCAAGACAAGAAAGACAAGAAAGACAAGAAAGACAAGAAAGACAAGAAAGACAAGAAAGACAAGAAAGACAAGAAAGAAAAGACAGAGATAAAGAAACAGATACAGAAAAGGAATCAGATGCAGACCAAGAAAGGAAAGACACAGAACCTATAGATGAGGCAACCACAGATGAAGAAAGAGACAAAGAGCAGGAAAGCCACAGGTGCCAGTGCCCAACGTGCCCATGCCCTGCTAAAAAGGAGTAAAGTAAAGTACAGAAAAGAAGTTTTGATCAGTTAAAGTTTGAAAGTTTTGTTTGCAACGTTTAAGAAATGCGCCCACAAAAACTATTGTGAGAAATAAACTTTAAGGCTATGAACTTGCTATAGCCACAAACTCTCGCAGTGTAAATAGTTACACCAGTGGCACCACCACCAGGGCCAGCCTGTTTAGGGGCTTGGCTCGTCTGCAACCAGGGGGGCCCGTCCGTAGAAAAGGGCCTTGGCTCACCTGCGACCAGAGAGCACGCCTGTTTATGGGGCCTTGGCTCACCACCACAAAGAGGGTACCTGGTCAGCACCAACTGTGGAGGCCGCCTCTGCATCCTGCCAGAAGAGGCTGACGGCGCGGATCCACCAGGCCAGGTATACCCTGAAACCATCAGCCCATGAAAGCCGCCTATACATCCTGCCAGAAGTGGCTGAAGTCGCGGCCAACGTGAGAGGGTTTTGGGTGGGTTAACGGACTTGTGGGTGGAGGGTGGTGATGTCTGATACCTGGTGCTTTTAAAAATGTTTTACATGTTTTAATGTTTTATGCATTTTAAAAATGTTGTCTTGCAGCCCGAGGACGTGCTGGTGATAACTAAGGGGGAATGTGGCGCCCCTGACCTGGTCAGGCACCACTGAGTACTGCACCCATGCTGGGGACAGTACAATACAGGTAATCCAGATGGCTGACAGGGGTGTGGAACACAGGCGCATAGTGATCAGGCCTCACACATGTACCTAAGAGAGGACCCCTGGGGAACCCAGGAGGGGGCAGAGCCTACGCCTTCACTGGAATAGTGGAGGGGGTGAGAGCTTCCATCTCCTCTCAAGGGGTGTGGTAAGAGAGTCTGGTTGCTAGGTGGCGTAGGCAGACACAAGTGGGGAAGGAAAGAGAGATAGGAGGAGTTAGTTAGAGCTTGGAGCTCGGACTGAGGAGATGTCAGCAGAAAGAGCAGAGATGGAAAAACCCACCAGTGAGTCGGTTAGAGCAGAACTCCATAGGGCTCAGTGAGGAGCAGACCTGTGGGGCTGTTGCTGTCTAACAGCGCCCGCGCAGTGACTACAGACGGGGGAGAACGGTCAACTAGAAGTGCTGCCTGAAAGCCAGCTTCAGCTAGAGAGTGCACGGAGTGGGAAGTACGGAGACTTCTAGAGAGCACCAGGCCCAACCGGGCGGCAGATCCCGAAGCGAAGATAGATCCAGCTTTCTTCTGCTAAACCTGCCGGTGTGGGGCTCTCAAAGCCCACACCACATCACCACAAAAGCCGCAGCCACGTAACCGCAGTTAGGGCCCATAGGTCATAGGAGGCAAGAGGCTGGAGTGGCCTGGTCCGGGGAACAAGCACACGGCAAACAACAAGGGGAGAGAGGCTGCAGCATCTTCCCTGGGTGACCCCCATAGGGACTCAAAGTCGGGGTCACCCCAAACCACCAAGGGCTAAGGAAGGCGAGTCAGTAGTCACCCTCATAAAGTCAGCCTGAAGGATACCTGGTTCCTACCTGGTTCATCTCAGCTACGCCCGGGTTACTCACCCTGCCATCTAATGTGAGTAAAAACCCTGAAAGACATCCTGCCTGTGTGGTCATTCTGCGACTTGTGGTACTACAACCTACACAGGGCCCTGGGGCTTGCCTCACTCTCAGGAGGCCACTACATCTAACTGCACACACCATCAGCCCCAGGCGACCCTCAACCTGCAGTGGCGGTCCCTACTGGCCGCAATACTGAGAGTGGCGTCACGATCAAAACAAGAAGATTTCCTACCAGTGACGGAGATCCAGCAACGTGGAGTCCCTGAAGGTAATGCACCGACACTGACACAACACCTGTGGGGCTTCACAGCACAAGTTGGGACAGATAATTATCCTTAGTTACTGACAGAAACCGGTTTCCTTTCTGAGATACGCAGGTTTCAGTTTCCCAGTCTATATCGGGGTAGTTGAAGTCCCCCATAATAATGTCACGCTCCCCGGGTCCCCTGTGCTGCCCTCCGGCTCACCTGTCACGCTCCCCGCTCTCCAGCACCCCTTGCCAGCGCGTCCCCAGCGTCCTGGTCCCCGCACCCGGCGTCCGTCGGCTTCACAGCCCCATCCTGGCCCTGCTGCTTCCTCCTCGCAGCTTCCTGCTCTGGCTTCTGGCACTCGGGCAGCGCGCATGCGCATTAGGGCGCGCGCGCGGTCATTGACCCTTTCTTAAAGGGCCAGCGTCCATTAACAGGAAATGATGCAAAACAGGTACAGGGTATAAAGGGGGTTTATGTCCAAGGGGGCGGGGCCTGATCTTCGTGTTTCTTAAGCTAGGAGTCAGGTCTCCTGGTGTATATGTGTATATACTCACCTATCTCTCTTGTAGAGCCGTGCCTGCCTCGCCATCCGGTCCAGACCGAATCCCGAACCCCGAACGCAGTCCATCTGCCATCCTGACAGTCCGTACCATCTCGGATCCCTGCGGTGACCTGTCATCTCGCTCCAAAGGTTCCGGACCCCGCCTGACATCTTCTCGGCTTCCGAACCTGAGCTGCGTCACCCGGACTACCACCAGTGACTCCGTAGTCCCAGGGACTTCTCCGTTATACTCCTGTGCACGGACTGTTCTGCTGCCTATAGTGCTCCAGCTACCGGACCCCTTACCACCATCTAGGAGTTCGGCCCAGTGGATCCACCTCCTGGGTCTGCCCGTCCACCTGGCCCTGACAAATAATCACCTCATTGTGATTTGCTGCTTTGTCTATTTGTTTCAATAATACATTTTCAGTGGTTTCTGTTATATTTGGTGGCTTATAACAAACCCCTATGAGGATTTTATTAGTGTTCCCTCCTTGTATCTCCACCCATAGAGACTGTGATTGGTTGTTATAGGCAATGAAGGACATTCTTGGTATAAGAAGCTTATGTGTGAGGTAATGTGATGTCGGTGGAGAGACGGATAGAGAGAGAAGGATAGAGACATAGACACAGACAGAGCGATAGACAGAGAGAGACAGAAAGAGACAGAGAGAGCGACAGAGAGACAGACAGTGAGACAGAGAGTCAGTGACAGACAGAGACAGACAGAAACAGAGAGAGACAGAGAAAAAAAGCCAGAGAGACAGAAAAAGAGACAGAGAGATGGATAGAGACAGACAGAGAAACAGACAGAGGTAGACATAGAGGCACACAAAGAGAAACAGAAAGAGAGAGGGAGACAGAGACAGAAGGAAAGAGACAGAGAGACAGACATAGAGGGACACAGACAGAGACAGACAGAATAGGAGACAGATAGAGAGGGAGAGAGATACTTAATTACTATCCCTGGCAACGCAGGGTACTACAGCTAGTATTCTTATATTCTTCATCATCTAAACAGTGAGGTTATATCGGTCTCCCCCTGTCAGGAACAATCTAACTCTGCTTCTCAACTACAACTGCGATTCTAGTGGTTCTCTACAAGAAGAAAAGTAATTAATAATTCTGATCATCTGATTATTGGAAGATGATTTGGCTAAAGAAATAGAGAGGAAGGATGGATATAAGATAGACAGATGAAGAGATATGATAGATAGACTACAGATAGATAGAGGGATAGATAGATAGAATTTATGAAATGCAAGAAGGCCGCGGGCAGTGACGGCATCCTGCCTGAGATGATCAAATACAGTTCCCCAGATATACATGCAGCACTGGCTAAACTATTCCCCCACGTCCTGAGTGCCGGCTACTTCCCTCAAAGCTGGAATCAAGGTCTCATAACACCCATCTACAAGAATGGAGACCGATATGATCCAGCAAACTACAGAGGGATCTGTGTTAACAGCATTCTGGGAAAACTGTTTAACAGCATTATTAATAAAAGGATCATCACCTTTCTCACCCAGCGGGACACCCTCAGCAGAAGCCAAGCTGGGTTCATGCCAAACCATCGCACCACGGACCACATTTACACCCTCCAAAGCCTCATCAAGACCCACGTCCATGACAAAAAACAGGGGAAAATATTTGCATGTTTTGTGGACTTCAAGAAGGCCTTTGACTCAGTGTGGCACCCAGGCCTGTTCTTTAAACTCCTGGAGAGTGGAATAGGTGGCAAAACCTACGACGTGATCAAGAGCTCATACTCTGAGAACCGATGCAGTGTGAAGGTTAATGGTAAGAGGACGGCCTTCTTCCGGCAGTGCCGTGGAGTAAGACAGGGCTGCAGTCTGAGCCCAACTCTATTCAATATCTACATAAATGGACTGGCCTCAGCCTTGGAATCCTCCCCCACCCCAGGTCTCAGCTTGCATGACCGAGAGGTGAAGATCCTTCTGTACGCAGATGACCTCCTGCTGCTTTCCCCATCCGAGAAAGGCCTCAAAGATAGTCTGGCTGTGCTAGAAACATTCAGCACCACATGGGCTTTGCCCATCAACCAAAAGAAGACCAAAGTCATGGTGTTTCAGAAGAGGAAGTATAAGGAAACCTCTACTCCCTCCCTCACACTAAATGGCACCACGCTGGAGAAGACCAGCAGCTATACCTACCTCGGTCTGGAGCTAAGCCAAACTGGGAGCCTTAAGCAAGCAGCAGAGACCCTGAAAGGGAAAGCATGCAGAACCTTCTACGCCATCAGAAGACAACTGTACCACCTCAAACCACCGGTGAGAGTCTGGCTCAAGATATTCGACAGCGTCATCACCCCTATACTGCTGTATGGCAGCGAGGTATGGGGCCCAGTGACCTATCCAGACCAAACAAAGTGGGATTCCAGTCCAACTGAAGTCTTCCATCTGGAGTTCTGCAAATATCTCCTCCAAGTCCATCGCAGCACCTCAAACATAGCCTGTCGGGCAGAGCTGGGCCGATTCCCTTTATGGCTCAGTATACACAAGCGGGCACTATCACACCAGGCACACATACAGAACAGCAACCCCAGCTCCTACCATCATAAAGCCCTGCTGAGCCGGAGCCCAGAGCAAGCCAGGAACCCTGGCAGCGAGTCCAGCCAAAGTCAGCAACACACCCTGACAAAAGCCCAAATAAAAGAGATCTCAGAGAGCTGCAAGATGCAATACATAGAGGTCTGGAAGAGTGAATTAGAGAACTCCCAGAAACTCACCATCTACCGGTCACTGCGGAGGGACTACACTCTGGCCCCATATCTGGAAAGGTTACGCCACCCCAAAGAAAGGCAGACACTGAGCCTGTACAGACTGAGTGCCCACAGCCTAGAGGTGGAAACAGGGCGCCACCAACAGACATACAAGCCGCGGGAGAACAGACTGTACCAGCAATGCCAGCAGGGGGCTCTGGAGGACGAGGCGCATTTCCTACTGCACTGTGACAAATACTCAGCAGTGAGTGGCTCCCATTTCCAGAAACTTACCGCTCATACCCCGGACTTTCCATCCATGGACGAGGAGAGGAAACTCCGCATCCTACTGGGGGAAGAGGAATCAATGGTGGAGATCGCCGCCCAATATGTCTCCACTTGTCATAAGATGAGGGGTACTAAAGACCTCCAAATGGGCCATCACTCCCTAAATTGTGGCCCCAACACCCCATCCCCATCCCCACAACCATAACCCACTTCCCTTTCACACCTCTTTTTGCTTTGGCAATGCTAATAGTTTTTTGGTCCTGCCAATAAAGCCTATTTGATTTGATTTGATTAGAGGGATAGATAGATAGATAGATAGATAGATAGATAGATAGATAGATAGATAGATAGATAGATAGATAGAGGGATAGATAGATAGATAGATAGAGGGATAGATAGATAGATAGATAGATAGATAGATAGATAGATAGATAGATAGATAGATAGATAGATAGATAGATAGATAGAGGGATAGATAGATATATAGAGGGATACATAGATAGATAGATAGATAGATAGATAGATAGATAGATAGAGGGATAGATAGATAGATAGATAGAGGGATAGATAGAGGGATAGATAGATAGAGGGATAGATAGAGGGATAGATAGATAGAGGGATAGATAGGTAGCTGAATAGGAGGGGAGACGTCAGCAAGTACACACCTCCTCGACAAGGCACATTCAATTATGGGACTTAGCCATCATTTGTGATTTTTTAAGTCACTTTTTTTTGTCTTCTGGTCTTTGTTTCTATATCTTTTTTTGCAAGCTGAAATAGTCAAAATGACACATGCTGGTTCATAAATTTTGTGCCAGATCAAAAATGCTCTACATTGTTGTCTTTTACCATTTTTTCACCTTTTTTTAATCAGTTAAAATGTAGTGTGCAACTCTAACATTTCTGCAAAAAAAGTTTTGGCATTCAAAAAAAACAAAAACAACCACTCCAGAGGGGAGACTGAAGCATATTAGAGTAAAAAAAAAGTGATTTTTTTTTTTTTTTTTAAAGTTGCCAATAATTAGTTGGCTATAAATATCTGTGTTATCAAACCCACGCCCATAAAAGCGAACAGAGAAAAAAAAAGTAAAAAATAGACTTCAAAATAGGTACAACTTTAAAGAAGAGTAAAACAACAAAAAAACAGCCTTAAAACAGGAAGTATTGGACAAGAAAATAGGCTCAAATGTGAAAATGACTCGGATAATGTTTCAGAATAAAACATATATCTTTGTAGTGAGGGAGCCGGATTCGTGAGGTCCAGAGTTCAAAGAGCAACAAGATCCCTTTTATAAATCATATTATTCAAAGATTCCTTTTGGCTTAGATTCACATAGAGGTTTTTAACATGGATTTTGGAGTGGATCTGTTTCAAAATCCATAGAAAAAAATCCAAACTGAATGAACTAAGCCTTATGCGGGCGTCACACGAGACGAGCTATCGCGTGATGCATCGTCGGGGTCACGGTTTTCGTGACGCACATCCGGCATCACTTGCGACGTCATTTCATGTGACACCGCCGAGCGATGCAGAATCGCTCACAAATCGTGAGTCGTGTACTCGTCGCTTATTTTTAAAAAAACTGTTTATTTTTAATGGCGCCGGATGTTCTTCGTACCCGGGGCAGCACACATCACTCCGTGTGACACCCCAGGAACGATGAACACAGCTTACCTGCATCCCGCGGCTCCCGCCGGCAATGCGGAAGGTTGGAGGTGGGCGGGATGTTTACGTCCCGCTCATCTCCGCCCCTCCGCTTCTATTGGCCGGCCACTGTGTGATGTCGCTGTGACGCCGAACGTCCCTCCCCCTTCAGGAAGTGGACGTTCGCCACCCACAGCGAGGTCGCTCAGCAGGTAAGTACGTGTGACGGGGGTTTAACGACTTTGTGCGCCACGGGCAACTAATTGGCCATGACGCACAAACGACGGGGGCGGGTACGATCGCTCGTGAAATCGCACGATAGATCGTACCGTGTGAAGCCCACATTAGAATCAATATCTAAAGTCTAAAACAGGTTGCCGATCACTTGACAAATGAGTTGTGTGAAATATTCTTTTGGTTTACCGAAAAGATCAGTGTTCTCGACAGCATGTAAATAGAACCTGCGCTGCAGAGAACTATGGCAGCCTAAGCGTACTGAAATATCTATTACTGATTGTTCTGTGCGCATCTGACAAGGCTATTAAACAACCGCCGATCAACAAGTAGCTGATGGTAGTCCGTTAGTGCCGCCGGTCGGTAGATTTAGACAGGCCTAAAAACATATTTGTTTTTCTCAAGGATTCATTCAAGTCATTAAAACTGTGAACATCTTTGACCCGGCAGACACCAGTAGACAGTGCATTTGTATGAAGAGCAATAAAGTTCTTGGACCCATGAGATTTGGTACAGCCGTGAGAAATGAATGTGGAGATTCACGCAGGGGTGGGGTACTGTAATGCTCGTCGGTGTTAAGATGAACAGTAGTAAGAGTGAACCCACTAGACCACAGGGGGAATCCGGCTTATCCTGACATGGGAGGGACTTGACTAAACGACCACCGAGGTAGACGCCAGATGCCACTCCCAGGGCAGTGTCCGGGACTGTGGCAGCTGATTTCCAGGACAAGGAATGCAGGGATGGACGCAGATGCAGTCGAGTACAGTTTCTGGTGCAGGCGGGAGCAGTCGAGATAGCTGCGGCAGACAGGACACCTGGAGCAGACAGGTAAAATGGGCATGACTGGGTCAGACAGGTATGGGAAGGCAGACACAAGTATAGGAAATGGGACAGGAGCACAGGACATGACAACTAGCTAGCAGAGGGCTAAACTGACTAACTAAAGGCGTTGCACAGGCACCCTCCCTAGTGGGAGGATGCCTTAATTACCTAGTGCCTCTCAGCCACAGGCTGGGATAGCTGAGGCAGACAGGACAGCTGGAAATGACAGGTACAGTGGGCACAGCAGGGTTAGCCAGGTATGGGAAGACAGACACTGGCATAGGAAACGGGACAGGAGCATGAGACCAGACAACTAGCTAGCAGAGGGGTAAATTAAATAATTAAAGGCATTGCGCAGGCACCTTCTCTAGTAAGAGGATGCCTTAAGTACCTAGTGCCTCTCAGCCACAGGCTGAGGGGCACTTCTGAGAAATTATGTGTCGGCCTTTTAACAGCAGAGCAGGCGGGGAAACCGTGAGCGTGCACAGGCTTCGGGAGGAGGAAACAGTGGAACACATGGACAGCCATGGGAGTGCGCAGTCTGGCCACTGTGGTGAGGGAGTCGGCGTCCCTCCTGAGGAAAGGCTAGGCAGTGCAGTGACACCGGAACTACAGGTACTTAGGTGGTGGAATAAAAGTCATCTTTACCCCTAATGGTGAATCTTCTGTGATGCCCTGGACTAGCCAGGTAGTCACAAACACAACATCACACACACCCCCTCCCCTGGTTAGGCAACAACAGTCAAACAAAATCCTTGTTGCCTCCTCCAGGGTCTGATGTCCACACCAGGTGGGGCGAAGCCAGGCGGTTGGCCCCACCCACCGAGGAGTTCACAGGCCTGGAGGCGGGAAAAAGCAGACAGTTGAGTGAAGCAGTTAAGTGTAGGAGTCAAGGAGTTGAAGTTTGGAGTTGAAAGTGACAGGAGAGAAACTGTTGGTGTCTGGGTAGGAGCCCAGGCACTGTGAGCAAGGTCGGCAGACGGTGGTGGCCATCTGCAGAAGGTGGTGCAAGTCAGTGGAACCGTAGGACCGGGAACGGGCGGTGGCCCGCCGGTACCGAGACGGGGAGCAGATCTGTACCAATCACAAAGGCAGGGCCATCAGACTCCGACCAGGCTAGGAGTCGCCGAAAACGGTTAAATCCAATAGTGACCGGGACCCCAGGGGTTCCCTCGCACCCAAGACCCGACAGAAGGCAACAGTCCACACAGTGAGGATAAAAAGCTACCTCCATAGCCTAGAGATCCAAGGGCCAGCGCCTGCGGGCAAAAGGGGCTCCTTCGGTACATACACGCCGGGGAGCGGACTTCCAGTGGGAAACCATCGGAGTCAATACATACACAGCGGTGCAGGGAAAGACATCCACCATCAACCTGTCTGGGGAGAGCAAAGACACTGCAGCCGGCTGCGGGACCAGTCCATCCAGCCGTTTGGTTTACCAGAGACTCTGTGAATCTGTGCCTGAGTGAGTACAACAGTGCCATCCAGCACCGCGCCTCGCTGCCTCCGCAACCCTGCACCCCAGCTACCCTGCCTCCCCGTACCACCACCGGTCCCCGAGATCACCAACCCCTACCCATGGAGGGGAAACTAACACCTAGCTGCTCCCCGCCATCGTTCCCGGGAATCCCGTCACGAGCAGCGGTGGTGTCCACTATCACCACGACCCGTGGGTGGCGTCACGAACTATCTCCCTAAAACCACCCAACACCCCTTTTCACTCGGGGGCGAGGAGCGCTGCTCGAGTCCCCGGGTCCGGCCCACCGCTCGAGCCACCGAGCAGCAGCAGCCCCGGACCTGAGCGTAGCGAGCGCGGCCCCTCCGCCCGCGATACTTCCACCTATTCTTGCATGCTGGGGTTTGTAGTGGGCCATAGCCTGTCTAAGCCTGACCCAACGTCTCCTGTTTTATTACAAGGTAGAGTTTATTTGTGCACCTTCTTGTGTTTCCAAGTGGGTTTCCTGTGTCCGCATGTGTTTCATGTTTAGCTTGCTCATAGCGGAGCTTTATGAAATAGAATCACCGCAGCACAAAGTCTACAGAATCAGTCTAATAAAAGAAACACTAATTTGTGCCAAGCTTGAATGGCAGTTTAGAATTTGCACTCTGAAGGCACCTAATTCCTTTGATCCTGTGTTTTCTCCAGAATTGTGAGATATTCTCCAGGGAGAATGCTCTTTTACCGAGTTCTGGATGTTCAAAGCTTATTACGGGAAGCCTTCCTCCTGCTTTTAAATCACCTTCTGTACAGCAGACACCACTGTATGGAACCATCGGGGGGGAATAAAAAAAAAAAAGGGGGCCTTGTTCTGGGGTCAGTACATCATGCTTTAACACAACTGCCAAGCTGACATATAGGGAGCCATTGAAACATCTGGAAATAGTTTGCACCTAGTTTGAGTAAGAAATAGCCGCATGAAATCCATAATTTGGGAGTTTATTGAATAGCCAGGATGAACGTCAACTGTTTGATAAGTTGTTTTCTTGCCCGGAACGGTTCACACGTTTCTGATGAATCTGGTGTTCTTAGGTTACACCTGTTTGATTGTGGCTTAATTTCCAAACTTTCAACGCTGAGTGGGATAGATTTACTAGAAGGCGACTGAGGCGTATTTATAGGGTTATATGAAGATATGGTTATATAGGAGGTTGCAAATATATAATACCCAGCAGGCGTGGACTTATATTACATACACATTTCTTTGTTTTTCCTAGTCCTAAATGTGGTTGCCATGCGGTCCTGTAATCCAGATGTCTCCTGCAATATTTTCATGTGTTCAGTACATCTGCTTTATAACTGTGGCAACGCGATCATTTCACCATATCTTGGTTACATTCACTTTTACGCTGCTGAGAAAAATTGTATTTGCATATGGCCAGAGGCACAAGAGTGTAATTCGTTATGTACCGCTTGTAGGATCATAATGACGATTATGTCTCCAGGTTTTGCAAAAATCCGAGGAAGAGTGCTTCTTAGGGTAACAGTGTCCAATAGAGCCGTCTTGTCCATGCGCCTTAGATTGCGCTCAGACGAAAGCTAGTTTGCCCAAAAGCTATCTCCTGTACCTCCCTCATATAGATGCACACTCGGAGTAGGGGTTTTTAATGGACAAAGTGGAGTAAGCAGCTTTTGGACACCTAAGGTGGCAACTAGGGAACAAGAGGGTGCTGCAATTTAATCTGCCCGCTGCTCTCCTCCATCAACATCAACCATTAGTGGACAGTCAATAAATGACACCCTGGCACCCCCAAAATTGACAGTTTCGGGCTAAAATGAATCTTATGTGTAAAGATATATTGGACCTAAAATTAATCTTATGTGTATGGTGACCAAAAGAAGGAGTGGTTGAGCAATCAGTTGGCTTAACACTATTGAAAGCCTTGGTTGACATGGTGTTACACCGGAGCGTACAGACGCTCAACTTGCGGCACAATAAAGAGGTAACAACGAGGACGGTATAGAAGGAAAGTCCGAGCAATAGGTAGAGGGGACACCTCCTGCCACTCATCTGAGTCTGCACCCTATGATCCCTATACGGGTCCTTCCCTCTGTCGCTGTCATGTGCCTAGGCCCTTGCTTGCCCTGAACTCACCCTGGCTAGTGAGAAGGCTGGCGAGAGCACTAGTCTCACCATTGCAATTATACAATACTGGAGAGAAGAATCGGGTTTAATTCCGCGCTACCGCCAATAAGGAAAAATTGTTGATTAATGGTAATATCTTTATTCCATATGTTTGACCTATGGAATAAAGATATTATGATTAATCAACAATTTTTCCTTATTGGCGGTAGTGCGGCGTTAAACCCGATTATTCTCTTCAGCATTGAATATTAACACACATGGGGCTGTGGCAGCCGCCATTATCACTAATACTGTCATAGGGGTTGTGCCTTCCACAACCCTACCAGGTGAGTGTTATCCTTTATATACCACTGTTTTTAATCTGGTAAAACCTTATTGCGCTCTCTCCTTTTTAGTTTCATTGCAATTATACAACACAGGAGGAGGAAGAAAGACAGGTAAACTAGACACAAAAGGAAAACACTCCAAGCAACTGGCTTGCCCTGAACTTATCCTGGCTAGTGAGAAGGCAGGCGAGAGCACTAGTCTCACCAATATAATAATAATACAACACAAGGGAAGGGAGACAGACAGAGGGAAAATAGACACAAAAAGGAAAACCCTCCAAGCTTCTCCAATGCAGATAAACACCACAGCTGGAGTTGTGATGACTCCTCTGCTTCTTACAGAGACAGGCTCCCTCCAAAGTGGCCAGCATAAGAATGAGATTCTATAACTGGCATCAGATGGTAAGACACGTGACTTTTTATAGTGAAGGGGAGTAATCACAAAAGAGCTGCATCTGAGTTTAAGGCTACAAAGGATAGCCAGATAGGAAATAGTTATTAACTCGTGCAGCACCAAAAGAAAGTAGATTAACTCAAACACAAGCTGCAGATCTGTGCATAATAAGGCGCTGTGACCTTCTGGTCCCAGACTTGCTAGATGTCTCCCCACAGTGAGACACATCCATGACACCTAGACCACTGAGTCTACTGCTGCACTTTTTTAGAGTTTTCTAATGTTTTCAAAGTGGATCTGCTTCAAAATTCACATCAAGGAATTTATTAAATACTTTTTTATATGGATTTTGAGCAGATCCAATTCAATTTCCAAGCCAGTGTGAAGATACCCCTAGACACTGCCATTCTTTCTTTGGAGGTAGGGAAAACACTGAACCGACACGCCTGGTGTAGATCCCAGTAAAGGATTGAACTGTGCTGTCTGTATTTATGTATATTAATAAAAATTGGATTTTATTCTTTATTTATTTTCTCTGTTATCGATTTCGAACAGTTAAAATCCCAAATTAGGGCTAGCATCTCCCATTAGGATTTACTCACACATCGGTATTTTTGATCAGTATGTCATCAGAATTTTTATGTCGAAACCAGAATGGTCTCCAAATGTCACGCTACAAGTGTGGCAAGCGCTTTCAGACCAAAAAGGAGTCTGACGCACAGCGAAAAAACACCAAAACAACACCACAAACAGGGGGGAACACCGGGAGCACAATACAACATAGGTCCCTGCCGCTAGGAAGAGGAGTGAGGTGGCACCTCCTAAATAAATTGAAGCTGACTCCTGAGCTCCCTAGTGTCCCTATGCAGGTCCTTTCAACCTATCGGCAAGCAGGATACATTGGGCCCTCAGCTGGTCCTAAACTCACCCTGCCTAGTGAGTAGGTTGACGAGTTCACTAGACTTGGCCACTACAATACAGAAACACAAGGGAAGGCTTCTGGAATGCTTAAACTCAGCTCCTTCCACCAAGGGGGCCAGTATACAAATGGATTTGTATCAACAGCAGGGATTGCTGGGTAACACCTCTATTTAAACTTGATGAGCGTGGCTGCAAAGTAAATGCAGCTGAAGCACTCGACTAGAGACTGAACTGACATTAACCTTTTAGGTACTAAAGGAAACAAAACAATTTAAATAATAATAATAATAATAATTATTATAATAAAATTTATTTATATAGCGCCAACATATTCCGCAGCACTTTACAATCCGGTGGGGGGTTGTATAGACAAATACAAAACAAAATAGTACATAATTCAACAGCTACAGTAGGAATGAGGGCCCTGCTCGAAACCTTACAATCTATGGGAAGAAGGGGGACACAAGAGGTGAAGCACACTTGTAGATCTGGCCGGCCATTGTTAATGCTAGTTTATTGGTTACATATAAAGATGAATGATCTGGTCTTTAGACAGTAACCTTTTGGGTGCCCTTACGTGCTATTGGTTGTATGTAGCATGTGAGGACAGAAATAGGAGAGAGAAGGTTACGAGTAGCATTTAAAAGGTGGGACGGGGGAGAGTTAGGTTAGTAAGGTATTATGATAAGCTTGTCTGAAGAGAAGTGTTTTTAATGTACGCTTAAAAACTTGGGGGCTGGATATTAGTCGCATTCTTTGGGGTAGTGCATTCCAGAAAACTGGCGCGGCACGAGAGAAGTCTTGGAGATGGAGGTGTGAGGTTCGTATTATGGAGGAGGTTAGTCTAAGATCATTTGCGGGACGAAGGGGGTGGATAGTCTCAGATAGAGATAAGGGGCTTCAATCCAAAAAACGGAGACGATGGTAACAACAAAACATGGAACAGGTGTAAATTCTTCAATTATAGCACTGGCAGACACAGACAGTAAAGGGCCCCTGTGCAAGAACAATATATGGGCCCAAGAAATCATCAAATTGCAAAATTCCACCTGCTTTAGAGGTTGAAATGAGCCCTCTAATGCCCCGCATGCCCTGAAAGCCACCATCCATCCTTGTAGGCCACTGGTTGGATACCAGAAATGTAGAGATAAGTATCAAGTTATGCTGGCACCAAAACAACCACCGGTCGCCATGCTCTGATATCTAATAAGTATAATTCAGCATCTGAAAAAGCATCATGTGTCACTGGCAATTAGAGGGACCTTTCAAGGGCTTATCAGTACTAGCACAAGAGAAAAGCTTGACTGCTACCACGATGGTGTCACAGCATCCTCTGCCAACCAACATCTCAACCTGATTATCAGCACGTCACATCGTGCCAGAGCAGCCCGCAATTATACAATTACTTTGATACGAGCTTTCAGCAAGTGTTTATTTTGCCTGCCAATCATCGAGCTTACTGGAAAACAAAAGATGGAACCGCCCTGAAGATTTTCTGTCATTCCACATCTTCCTCCATCTTTCCAGTTCATGCATACTTCTGATTTCATCAAGAAAAAATATAAAGTTTTTGATGGAATAGTTGGGATCTATCTAAACACCCCAGATTTCAGCGTCATTTAGCTAAACGTTTTGAAACCTCTGCAGTTACTAGTGGTATTTGGCATTTCAACCCACTCCTTTTTTGCCACATATTTTAAGGGCAATTTCTGGGATTTTGGTATTGATGTTTTCTCCTTCGAATAGGTCATAAAAAATTAGACTGACGATGTTCTGACTCCCAGACACCACCTTGATCAGCAGCTAGAAGGGGTCGTAGTTCACCTGGTGCAACGGGCTCTTCATTGTTTATCAGGCACAGTGCCATATGGTTTGTATGCAGTCCGTAAATATTCAATGGAATGAACTGCAGCACCAGGCACAGTCACTGTCACTACAGATGTAGAGAGTTGTGCCTGCGAAACAATGAAGAGCCCTGAGGAAGCCTTGTGATTGGCGATACCCATAAGACTTCTTGTTCTGCCTTACCTTGATGGTCATCTCTCGTATTTTGTTGAACAAAAACCCTTTATTCCAAATTCATAAAAAAGAGAAAACTTGTTAAAACTGTCATGACTTGCTCATGGCTCTGTTCGTACACTGTATGTGTTTATTTTACTTCTGTCGGTTTTCTCCGAGGTTTAGGTAATTTGGGAGGAGCCTATTCTGTCCGACCTCGTTCTGGGGCTCACGTTAGTTTTTATTGGAGTTGTTTCTGCCTGAAACGTTGGGTGACGTATGACGCAGCGAGTGACTGGCGTCCTGTGTTGCCGAGGCAGCTCATGCGTCATCCACCCGCCCATTGGTTTTGATTGGATGATGCCTTCTTTTAACCGTGCACTTCCCTCCCTACACCACTACCCTGACGAAGGCTTTTCCTGCCGAAACGGCCGTCGGGTGGACGCTGGCACCAGGATTTTCCCGGTTTCCTCCTTTCAGGTATGGCGTCATCTGAAAAGGGTATTGGCCCTCTAGACTTTTGACTTTATGTCTGTAGTTTTAACTTAGAGCTCCATACCCAGTGAGTCACTTTATACTCCATAATTGATATGACACTTTAATTTCTATTAGGGTTTGTACCAACACACGTGATTCACTGGTTTGTGGTTTACCCAATAACTTACATGCCTGACATCATTGGTGTTTTAGCCTTTATACTATGCATATGGTTCCAATTATTTTTCTATTCTGTGTATAGGGCTATCTAATGTCCTTTATGGTTTGGTAGTGATTGTATTATCTTTCACCCAGCCGGGATCTCCTTGTGTTGGTGTTCCTCTTGTAATTGTGCCGCTCACCATTTACCCTTATTAAAGTTTCACCTTTTCAGCAATTGGGCTTTTTTGGTTGTTTTTCTTGTTTTGTTTTGTGCCTTCCTGCGACTAGCCCTAGTCCTTCCAGATCTTTATTAACATGATTTTTCTCTATATTGCTCATACTAAATATTGTGAGATATGGATTGGTTGACAGTTTTGTTTAGCAGTAATAGTTCCTGCTTTGCAGTGTGCTTCCTGGTTCCTGTGAGTTTCTGATCTTGTCCCAAGTACTTCCAAGTACTCCCTCCTCTGACCTCTGTTCCGGCCCATCTTGTCTTACTTCCCTGTCTCCGTACCTGCTCTCTGCCGACCTCCGTTCCATCCAGTATTGTCTTACTTCCCTTGTTTTCGTACCCGACTCTGCTTGTAATCCCCTCTCTGCTCCTTCCTCCATACTTACTTGTCTGCTCGGCTTCTGACCCCGATTTGTACTCTGACTTCGGCTCTGCTTCCCTCTGGCTCTTGATGTGACCTCCTGGCTTTCTGACCCTCTGCTCTCACCTGACTTCAGCTTTGCTTGCTCCTGTGAACATACGTGACTTCCCAGCACTGACCTTAGGCTTACTGACCACTCTCTTACATCCGTACATTGCTTCTTGTGACAACTAGTGGACTTACACTAGACTGTACTCAGGAGCACACCATCCTCCCTGAGTTCCTGCGCTCCCTAGTGGTAGCATCACAAAAACAGCGGTGTAGACAGAGGTCCGTGCGTTTCGAGCGGAAAACTGCTCTTAATCATGATTAAGAGCAGTTGTCCACTAGAAGAGCATAGACCTCTGTCTACACCGTTGTTTTAACAATTTTTCTCTTTTTTTCTGGATTTGGAATAAAGTTTTGTTTTTCAATAAATTCTTTATGTGGATGCTGGTAAAACTTTCTTTCTTCCTTTCATCATGATCCCAGGTGGCCAGCCCAGATTTTCCATGCACCGCACCCACATCAAGCTTAGCACCTGATAATCTGATCCTTCCTTTGTTGTTTTTTTCAGGTATTTTGTGCCTTATTTTTCCTACATAATATTATACTCTTCATTGGTTAAGGAAATTGACTACTATTTTCTGAATTTTGTATTGCATGTAGGTTCGATTTCTGTACTTTCTATTTACACTTATATGTTGCACTTTATACTTTGTTATGTTGTGGTATTTTTAGGGTCCTCATCAGGGTGCTCTTTTATTTCATTTATTTTATGTCATTTTATGTGTGCCACATTGTTAGGACGGCAAAATATACAGGTTTCGGTATATCATGGTCGTACCTGTAGCATTTATGTACCAAAAGATACTACTAAAGTGTTATAGACATAGGATAGGAAAGCCTTGAGATAGCTTGGACCCCTATTGATCTCAAGAATGGGGCCCTTGATCACCAAGAACGGGGCTCATAAATCACAAAAATGGGGCTCATGAACCCCGAGAATGGGGCTCTGAAACCTTGTCTTGAATGAGGTAGAAATACGCATGCTCGGTCTCCATCTACAAATAGGAGGTGACTTGTTTTTCTTTTTTGAGAATACCCCTTTAAATGTTTTTAGCTCTTCTCTCCCTGTTATTTCTTTACTAAGGGAATTTTATTGGGGGGCAGGGAATGCTTAGTTTATTACACACTTCTTTTTTGTTTAGTTTTTTTGGTAAAAATTCATCCAGCCACCGCACGTCCCAGAGAGCCACAGCCTTTTCAATCAGATAATCAGTGGAATAGATCATCAATATTGGAGTGTCGGAAAACCCCCTTAAGGTTTTGCTGGGAACGCAAATCATATTTGATATCACAACGCAATGATGGGTGTAATTGAAGAAACGCGGTGAGAATTTTTAAGGACTTTTTGAACTTGTTACGACTTATGGGGTGAGAATTTTTAAGGACTATAGCACTTTTTGAACTCAAGAGGCATTTACCAAGCACTCAAGCCACTTTTTTGGGTTAAAACAATGATCTTGAGGAACAATCACTTTTTGTCCCGTTTGTCCATGCCCCCATGGACAAATGGGACTGGGAATCTATTTGGCCATGGGCTTTTTGGCACTTGGTCTATCTCTGACCATAGAGAAGAAAAAGTAGACTATTTCCGCTTGAGTAGAAATAATAGAACCAAAATAGTGGAAACGTTGGCGACTGTGTCGTGTGAGGTTGGCTCCTTTACTATATACTTTATCTATTAATGGCAATAGAAGGTAATTACTGAACACGAAGGTGAAAACACCGTCCCTTGTTCTGAAAATGTTACGTCTCGAGACGTTCGGCATTTTCATGAGACCTGGTGTGAGGTTTACTCAAGATCAGTCCACGCTGGAGACAACCAATTACAAAATTCAGTCACACTTTTACATTTTCTGCAACAGTAATTCACTTTATGTACAATTATTTTGGCTGATTGAACACTCGTGCAGTAATTCACGTGTAATTACTCCATAGTGAACAAATCCCACCATCTCCTTCCTGCTGTGAACTTCAAACCACAGGTCAAAAATGCAGATGAAACAGATATAATCTCCAAATATTCTCCCTGAAATATTAATGAGATTTTAATTTAGTGCTTTTTAAAATACGTCTTTCATCAGCGCCTCTTTATTGAATCATTATTTTATTTAAACATTTTTAATCATATAAAAAAAAAACAACAAAACTAATGAAGTTTTTGGCTGCGTGAAGGATATTGAACGGCGAATTGTCTTCTTGTTCGATGAAAAGAGAAGGTCCCGAGATTTATTCTGGCCTAATTTGGTTTGATTAAAATGAAGCTAATTTCACATCTGCGGCACAGACATGGTAAGCTGCGATTAGGTTTGGTGTAGTGTCGGCCACCCAACGCATCACGCATGGGAAATTATATTAAAGAGGAAAGGGGGGATGAATGTCACTCTGATGGTGATGATCTGTATGATTATGTAATAAATTATTCTACTACAAAGGTATAAAACGTAGAAAACTATAAATGTATAATACGTTAATGCTTTTTAGTTCATAAACTATAAGTTTTTCAGGCAGAACCCATTTAAGGTGTGTTTTTTTTTCTTGCCCCCTCTGTTTCCGATCAGTAGTGTGTGTAAAGTGCATGCATTAAAATAATTACATTTTGCTGTCTTCTGCCGTTTCCAGCGGTGCTCCGATCCTCTGCTGCATCATGTAACTGCAGCTCCAACTTGCCGCCTCACACCACAGATCGTTGCTTCCTTTCTTAGGACGGCGCCCCCGTCGTTTGTGCGTCACGGGCAATTTGTTGACCGTGGCGCACAAAGTCATTTACCCCCATCACACGTACTTACCTCCCGAACGACCTCGCTGTGGGCGGCGAACATCCTCTTCCTGAAGGGGGAAGGACGTTCGGCGTCACAGCGACGTCACACAGCCGCCGCCCAATAGAAGCGGAGGGGCAGAGATGAGCGGGACGTAACATCCCGCCCACATCCTTCCTTCCGCATTGCCGGCAAGCTGTGCTCCTCGTTCCCGGGGTGTCACACGGAGTGATGTGTGCTGCCTCAGGAACGACGAACAACCGGCGCGCAGAAGGAGGAACGCCTTTTTGAAAATGAACGACGTGTCAACGAGCAACGATAAGGTGAGTATTTTTGCTCGTTCATAGTGGTTTGTAGCTGTCACACGCTATGATATCTCTAACGATGCCGGATGTGCGTCACGGAATCCGTGACCCCGACGACATATCGCCTGATATATCATAGAGTGTGACGCCGCCTTTAGCCTGCGCTCTCACAAGCTTATAACATGGATGGGGGCTATCCAATGTTTTTTTTTCTTGCCCCCTCTGTTTCCGATCAGTAGCGTGCGTAAAAATATTTACCTTTTGCTTTCTTCTGCCGTTTCCAGTGTTGCTCCGGTCTTCTGCTGCATCATGTGACTATCGCTCCGACTTGCAGTCTCACACTGCACTTCCTTTCTTAACCTGTGCTCTAACAGGCATATAACATGGATGCGGGCTATCTGATGGTTTATTGGATAACACTCGGACCAATGTTATACTATGGGGCGGTGCTTTTTTCTCATTCTGATATGTCTTAAGAAAAAAAAACAACTGCAGCATGATGCAAGTGGCAGCACATATCAGATGGCGTGCACCCATTCAAGTCTATGGATATGTGCAAAACATCAGACTGCACTCGGATGACATCTGAGTGCAGTCCAATTTACAAGAAGATGGACAATGGAGAAGATGGAGAGCCTGAGTTCTCATAGTTACCTAGGTTGAAAAAAGACCATCTAGTTCAACCTTCCTCCACAAATTCTACATTTTGTCCCTAAAGGCTACTTTACACGCTGTGATATCGGTACCGATATCGCTAGCGTGCGTTCCCGCCCCCATCGGTTGTGCGACACGGGCAAATCGCTGCCCGTGTCACACAGCATTGCCGGACCCGTCACATATATTTACCTTCCCTGCGACGTCGATGTGACCGGCGAACCGCCTCCTTTCTAAGGGGGCGGTCCGTGCGGCGTCACAGCGACGTCACTGAGCGGCCGCCCAATAGAAGCGGAGGGGCGGAGATGAGTGGGACGTAACATCCCGCCCACCTCCTTCCTTCCGCATTGGGGCCGGCGGCAGGTAAGGAGAGGTTTCTTGTTCCTGCGGCGTCACACGGAGCGATGTGTGCTGCCCCAGGAGCGACGAACTACTTCGTACCTGCAGCTCCAACGATATTCGAGAATGGATCCCCATGTCACCGATGAGCGACTTTGCATGTTTTTGCGAAGATGCAAAATCGCTCATAGGTGTCACACGCAACGGCATCGCTAATGCGGCCGGATGTGCATCACAAATTCCGTGACCCCCAACGACTTCGCATTAGCGATGTCGTAGCGTGTAAATCCCGCTTAAGTTACTTATAACAAACAATGTTGTGTGTACTGAGGAAATCATCCAACCCTTTTTTAAAAGCTGTTATAGTGTCTGCCATTACTACCGCTTGTGGTAGGGCATTCCACAGTCTGACTGCTCTAACTGTAAAGAACCCTTTCCTATTTAATTGTATCATCTGTGATACAATTCTCTAATTGAAAAAGAAAATATTTTTCAGTGGTTCCATGGAATAAAAAAACACTTTTTATTGAATATCAATCCATAAAATAAACAGTCAGTGTGGGGACAAACCCTGTTGACTGGTTTCGACCGTGAGGTTTAGTCGTAACATGATACGTTACGACTAAGACATCACGGTCGAAACCGGACAACAGGGTTTGCCCCACAGTGTTGGTGCTATATAAATTAAAATATTATTATTTAAAGGGGTTGTCCACTACTTTGACATTGATGGTCTTCTATGTCTGATTGGCCGGGGTCCGACATGCCACACCCTCGACAATCAGCTGATCCTGGTCCCGGCAGCAGGTGGCCGGAAATGCTCAGTTCCGGCGTTGCTCTGTCTTCTGATAGCGGCTGTGGCCAGGTACTGTACATCTGCCTCCAATTGATTAGAATGAGAGGCGAATCTGCAGTACCCGGCTGCGGCCTCTATCAGATGACAAAGCAGCACCGGAACTGAGCATTCCTGGCCGCCTACTGCCGCCGGGACCAAGAACAGCTGATCGGCAGGGGTGCGGTGTGTCGGACCCCAGCGGATCAGACATTGATGAAATGTTAAAGTAGTGGACAACCAAGAACAGCTGATTGGTGGGGGTGCGGCTTGTCGGACTTCAGCCAGACATTGATGACCTACCCTAAGGATAGGCCATCAATGTCAAAGTAGTGGATAACCCCTTTAAATTCTTATTAAGCATGGTTTTCTATTATTTTTATGATAAATATGTCCTGGAGGTACATCTCCAATGGTTTCTTTTCTGTCTTGTTAATGTACAACAGTCTAGCTCAATTACAGAATCCCCCCCCCCCCAGTTCAGGTTGCAATACGACCAATAGAAAACCCAGTTTGGATACATGAGCCACAATAAGTACACTTCCCATCCCATACCGATCTGTGAGATTTGGTGCACACAATTGTTTTTGCATCGATCCTGTATGAGATCATCCTAGGTATTAGCTGCTTAGTAGCTCTCGCATTGCTTTTACTGCTCTAATAAGGCCAATAATAAAGCAGAAGCGATATGTCTAGTCAAATGGAAAATCCCACTTGAATATTCACTAAGTCCCCCCTAAAGTATTGACTCATTTTAATATCGTGTCAGCTGTGAACACAGAGTCCAAAAATCTGTCATATTTAACATCTCAGTTTCAAAAATAAACAAGACGCCAAGGATCGCATCCAACAGGTTCCTCCGAGGACTTCAACTAATCAAGATTAAGAATGCAATAAGCTTGTAGAAATATCACTAGAAGAGGGGTGGGGGAGATTCGGCAGCCTCAACAAGATCCAGAAATGACGAGGAGGATGATGGGTCAATGGCTTCTTTATTTTAATCATTTCTGATCATTCATGGCATAAAGATGCAGTCAGAGATTTCGCTATGTAGTGCCTATTTCTGATTGCTTCTGTTCGTCGTCTAAAGTAGCAAATTATGCTAATCCTCCAGCAAGTCATATTGATTTTTATCCTTGACAATCGATCCTTAATTTAGGTTACATCATTGTCCGAGGCAGTTCCAGACATGATAGGTAATGCTGTGACGGACGCTCATTACCGAGTCTCCCATGTCCAGTTTTCCATCTGCTAATGATCATTCGAAATGTAAGGAATGTGTTAATCACTTGTTAGGACATTGTTATCCAGATGGTTGACCCACCTCAAACCTGGACATTAAGAGCTTCACCTGCTGTTGCATTCATTAGGGACTTTCACTGATCTCTTCACCATTAGTTATTGTTTTATGATTACAAGTGGTCATCTGGCCGGCTGCAATCAGCAACCGCCAACACAAAGGTTTACCGGGCAGGGGACAGGATGTTTTTATTTTCCATGGAAATGGTTTGAAGAGACATAAGGACAGTGTGGATATAGGATGACACAGGAAAGTAATACAGAGGGTACCCCTATTTATAGCATTGTACACTGTACCATACCAGTATGTTGGTCTACTTTCGCCAGCATGCCTCAAATTTACATTTCTAGAACTGCTCTTTCCAGTTTGTCTTGTTGGTCTACTAGGCATTGCTCCCACCTGGCCAGAATCCTACTCCACACTGATGAGGGGCAATACCCCAAAACAGCTGTGTGTGTAAGGATACCTGGCCTTGGTATTTCCCTTGTTATATCTTTAAACTCGTCAAGAGCTGGATATTGACTAAAAGGGCCACTTAATATGGTGGTTATGCTGGTCTCCTAAAAAGAGCCACTCCTTGGCTAGGTTCTTCCCGGAGGGATATCTGGCTATTTTCCGTGTCGAGACTCCTAACAGAGGCTCCAGGGATCTTTTTGATTGTTATCCAGATGGTTGACCCACCTCAAACCTGGACATTAAGAGCTTCACCTGCTGGTGCATTCATTAGGGACATTCACTGATCTCGTCACCATTAGTTATTGTTTTATGATTGCAAGTGGTCATCTGGCCGGCTGCAATCAGCAACCGCCAACACAAAGGTTTACCGGGCAGGGGACAGGATGTTTTTATTTTCCATGGAAATGGTCTGAAGAGAGATAAGGACAGTGTGGATATAGGGTGACATAGGAAAGTAATACTGAGGGTACATATACCACTATCTATAGCACTGTACCCTGTACAGGGGCCCCTGGACCATACCAATATGTGGGTCCACTTTTGCTAACATGCGTAAAGTTTACATTTCTAGAACTGCTCTTTCCAGTGGAGAAACCCTTCTAGTAACCTAATATATTTATTATATCAATTAATTGACTGATTAATATGTAAACTTGGGTATCTTTTCAAGACGCCATGATCTAAGGGAGTTCTTTAAATCCTTGCTAGTCAGGGGAAGTGATGGGATTAATAAGAACATATGCAGCACACTAGGGCAGAAAATGGGGCTTCTGTTACATCCCTGATAGCCTAGGGCATAGTTGGAAAGTTTTTGGGGTCATAGACATTTTGAAAGAGGGATATGAATACTTAGTAGAGAGCCTCCTCAGGCCAGCATTGGGACTTTTTCCTTTGTGTGCCATTCATAACATGTTGGTATAAAAATTGATACAAACACTGAAGAAATATGATTTTATTACCCTAAATATCAGTTGTTCCACCAATAGCATCACCTATTTACCGGTGGGGTAAAATCAGTGTAATGCTCATGGCCACTGTAGGGACAATGCGTGGTATTAGTGGACCCACTGGACCACCGGGGGTATTATCCTTTAGTGGGGGGGTTTAATTAAGTGCCTAGCGTGAGGCGGACGCCATGTACCACTCCCAGGGCAGTGACTGGCCTGTGGCAGCTGACTATCAGGACAGGTGACAGACTCAGGTACAGGCATAGATATCATCCGATACAGTCAAGAAGACTGAGGCAGAAAGGCAGGGGCGTACAGTAAAGTAAATAGGTATGAGAAAGCAGATACAAGACACACATAGGGATAACAGGATCTAACAATTAACTAGCTAACAGACTGAAGACTGACTAACTCAAGGCATTGCGCAGGCACCTCCCCTAATCGGAAAGTGTCTTAAATACATAGTGCCTCTCTCCCTACAACTGAGAGGTATTTCCTGGTAATAGCGTGCCGACCTTTTAAAAGGAGGGCAAATGCGTGCAAGCGTGGCCTAAGCACACTCCAACGAAACCTGAGCTATGTGCACAGGCCCCGGGAGGAGGAGAGAGCAGGAGCACATGTGGATGGCTGCAGGACAGCACGGGCGGAAGCATCCTGGCCAGGGTGATGAGTAAGTCAGCATCCCTGCAGGGTCGCTGGCACTACAATCAGTGTGGTCGAAATGCTGCCCCCCCTACGATCACTAGAAAAGGAGTCATGTGATCCCTCCATGTGTGATCACAACTCCATTCAGTTTTTCTGGCACCGGTGCTCCCACACGACCACTACCGCTCTCTTAGATGTAAATGTACTGGTGGTCAAGTATGTGGATTATTTTTCCAAGACCTGTATTCCCATGATCATGGGCATAAGTAGACCCCTACCTATCATACACTTGTTGTTGATTGTGAAACCAAGAAGAGAGCTCCTCACTATATGGTTGTCATAGAGGGGTGTCCCCTCCTTTGGGTCCACCTCTATTACCAAGACTGAACTTGACCTGCCCATGTGTAATAGCAGCTGGTCATAACAAGGTTTCTATGTCGAACTAGGTATTGGGAAGTACCATTCACATGGCAAAAGGGAAGGGAAAGGACCCTTGGTGCCCATTGTCTAAACCTACTGCTGGTCCCTGGGGTCCCTCACCACCCTAGATAGGTTCCACACCTATGCACCTACCCGGATACCTGACCCTAGGTATCCCTAGTGCTGGGCCCTAAATAGGGAACGGATAGGATGACCTCTTCGTCAACCCCACTAACCACTATAGACAACACAAGGAGGACACATGGGGGGAAAATGCATGAACTACTTATCTACAGATGACTCAGGTAGAAGTTCAGCAAAGCTTTCTGTAATGATACCACAATGGAGTACAAGCCACCTGCTTGGAACCAAGGCTTGAATAAACGGAAGACTATCACAAGCATTAGTCCAAAAGAAGGAAGGGTGTTGTGAATGTCATCCGAGGGGGTGATGGTTTTGAGCTACCTCTGGTGCTCAGGACTGGGGGTGAAGTTGACTGTGAGTCAACGTGTGGGAGTTAATTGGGACTTTGGGAAGCCCAATTGCAGATCAGCCTGGGCTATATAGAAGAGCAGTTTCTGCTGGCTGGGGCCGGTGATAGATGTTTTTTCTCAGTCTCTGAATTTGCTTGGAGTTTGTCCTTCCATTTATCCTGTGCCTGTACTATTCCAGATAAGTTGCAAGTTCTTTGCTTTATTGCCTGATCCACACCTAAGGGTGTTTGTGTTTCTTTTCATTTTGCTTCAAGTCTGCTTTTTTGCAGGAGAGGAATTGTCTTTCTGTTTTGGTGAGCATGGGGGTTCCATCTCTGCAAGCCCCCCTTGAAGAAAAGGGAGATTCTCTCTGTTCTACTTGATTATTTGCACTTTTGTATTTCTTGTGGGTTTTTTTGGTATTTTGTTTCTCCCATTATTTACAAGAGTATCTGATATAGTGGGGTAGAGACCGTGTAGTCTCAAGGTTTTGTATATCAGGAGATTGGTATTTTTCCGCAGGGTTTTGCACTGACAGCAATCAGTTTTCTTTCCTTTTCTGTTGCATCTAGGAAATCGGGCCTCACCTTTGGTAATCTATATTTCCTATCTGTGTATTGTGTTTTCTTACATCACCATTGGCTTTATATGTTAGGGGCTTATTATTCCTTTGGGGACTACTCTGAGGCAAGATAGGTTTCCTCATTTCTATCTGTGAGGTGTAGTAAGTCCAAAAGGTGGAGAGATGAATCCAGCAGAAAAGCTGCATATACCAATGAATACTGACAGCAGAAACAATGGAAAGTCAGGGAGCATTTTTCTAGACAAAACACTGTGACCTTCTATGGCCTGAAACCACATTACTGTCGGTCACCCGTAACACACCCGTGACATTCTAAAGCTGGACTTACATTGATCAGGTGATCCCAAAGTTGGTTTAATTAAAAAAAAGTCTCTTTATGAGACAACCCCTTAAAATTATTAATTCCCAATAAAGATATTTCTAAATTACCTACAAAATATGCCATAAATAGGCATAGGCAACTTTTGAAAGAATAGGACCAACAAAGGGAATGGTTGTCTCATGTAGGAAAATATGATCTAAATGCATCAGTTTAAGAGTTCTTATTTCTTTTACAAATGTTACATCTTAGCCTCACAAAGCACAGTTCCTGGCAGGAGACATAAACCTACAGAATGAATCGTCCTTGCACACGAAGGGGTTAAAGTAAACAAGATGTAAATATTGAACATCCATCACGTCTGTAGCTATTCATTTAATGTATTTACATAAATTCACGGTCAGATTGTGATTAAAGCATTAACATAAAAATGAAATGTGTTAACACTTGAGCAGTCGTTTTCTTTGTCCCCTCCATCATTAAGTGATCAGTAGGTGCTAAAAATAATAATCCTATATATAGGGAATGTGCATTTGATGAGGCTTTGGAGCGTGGATCAGGGTGGGATTGCAGAGCGCGGAGCCGCTGTGCGAGCGCGCTGCACCTGTGTGGCACCGTCTACTTTGATGTTTTCAAGGTGCCAGGAATGATCTGGAAAATAAAATTTGGCACATGTATTTTTTCTTTATGGCCGCTGCAGTTCATATGTTAATAATATGTACAGAAATAAAAGCTGGATGTTGTGTGTGTGTGTGGAGGGGAGGGGCGAGGCCATGGAAATTGTGTAATTTTAGGTATAGCTGTAATTTAAAGCAGGTTTGATATATTTCTGGACGTCGCTGGGAATATTTCCCCTGTGCAGATCAGATACTGGTAGAGGGAATATTTTAATATCTATATGAACCTGGATACCTGACATGACGTCCATTGAGCATTGGGAAGAACATATCTGACTTAATACATCAATGGGCATAATGATTCACCTAGACCAGCAGAATGGATTCATGGTTGCACCAGGGTATGATAAAAAGAGTATACCGAAGTACCCCCATATAATTAGCAGGGTGACTACATTGGACAGATGCCTCCTTAATCATATTGTATTATGGATGAGGCTAAGTTCACATTTCCGCTAAAATCTATCAGTCACAATCCGCTGCTCTTGTAAACAGCGGAATCCGTTTAGCGGATTCCGCTGCTCCCATAGACTTGTATGAGCAGCGGATTGTGACTGATGATGCTGCGTTGCACCCTCCGCCCGACTGATCAGTCGTGGAACGACTGACCGCCGGGCGGGGGGAACGCAGCATGTAACGTTTTTTGAGCAGCGAGATCCGTCGGATTTCGCTGCGCATGCTCTCTGGCTCCCTGCACACGTCACCAGCTTTGGTTGGTTACCCGATATTTACCCTGGTTACGGTGCAAGGAGCCAGCGCTAAGCGGTGTAGGCCCGTAACCAAGGTAAATATCGGGTAACCAAGGTAAACATCGGGTGCTTTGCTGTTACCCGATATTTAGGCTGGTTACGTGTGCAGGGAGGCCGACACTTCCCCGCTCGGCCCCGCCCCCTCCCGCACTCCGCACATGTATGTACACACACACACATACACACACCTGTCCCCAGCCATGCAGACAAGCACTGCCACTGACACCCTCGTCTGGCCCCGCCCCCTGCTCGGCTCCGCCCCCTCCCGCACTTTGCATGTGCACACACACACATACATACATACATACATACATGCACATACACACACTCACTCACACATACACTCACCTGTCCCCAGCCATGCAGACCGCAGCACTTCTACTGACATCCTCAGCGCCTGGCCCCGCCCCCCGCTCGGCTCCGCCCCCTCCCGCACTTTGCATGTGCACACACATACATACATACACACACACATACATACATACATACATACATACATACATACATACATGCACATACACTCACTCACTCACAGATACTCACCTGTCCCCAGCCATGCAGACCGCAGCACTTCCACTGACATCCTCAGCGCCTGGCCCCGCCCCCCGCTCGGCTCTGCCCCCGAACTCCGCCCCCCGCACACAACGGAATCCGACAAAGAATTCTGTTCTTTGTCATCCGTTGTACAGCGTTGAACAGCGCATCAGTCACATGCGTCAAGCGACGCATGTGACTGATACAAATCAACGGAAATGTGAACTTAGCCTAAGTTCCGTGTTTTCCCCAAAAAATAATTGGTGAGTTGATACACACGCCACTTCTGGGGTAGTGCTCAAGTAAGGTCCAAAACCGTCTCAAATAGATGTGGAAACTTGGCACTCAAGATCAATGTGAATTGTGGTCTTCTACTGAGAAGAACTTGTAGGACCAGCACAAGCACAGCGGTGTAGTCAGGTATGATGCGGTGCCACATAGACAGTGGTGGACATCGCGTCACACCTGACTACGCCAGTTGCCAAGTTGCTATACCTTCTGAGGACCCCCTGCACGCACACCGATGAAGGTCTTTGACCGAAACGTCTGTGCTTGTGCTGGTCCTACAAGTTCTTCTCAATAAAAGACCACTAGTCACATTTATCTTGAGTGCCAAGTTTCTACATCTTCCCCCAAAAATAAGACCTACCCTAAAAATAAGCCCTAGCATGATTTTACAAGATTTTTGGAGTATGCTTGAAATATAAACCCTATTCAAAAAATAAGCCCTAGTTACAGTCAGGGCCGGCATTAAGGGGAGTCAAACTGCGCAATATCTCAGGGCCCCCACTCTCTTAGGGACCACAGCATTTGTATTCCGAGGTTAAGATTAGAGTTGAGTGAGTAGCTAACTAGTCATACTCGCTATACTCATAACGAGTACTGTCTAATACTTGAGTATTCGATCTCAATAGCGCATGCAATGCAAGCCAATGGCGAATACTTGCAATGTAATGAGTAACCCGAATTTCGCACTATTCACTACTTGCACGAATAGTACGGCATTCGTGTTACTCGTTACTTTGCGAATTTTTCCCCATTGACTTGCGTTGTACACGCTACGTGAGTATTAGACAGTACTCGTTATGAGTATAGCGAGTACGAATAGTTAGGTATTCGCTCAACTCTAGTTAAGATTGTTTAAGGACCTTTGATGACTTCACGGTCATGTGACATGGTGTAATCAAAGGTCTCTAAATTGCAGGAGTCTAAAAGAACTGAACAGGAGACAGGCTGGTATGCAGGACTGGCATCTGGGAGAAGGGCGAGAGAACTGGGCAATTTCACAGGACCCCATTCTCCTAGGCGTCCCAATGTTTATATACTCATGATAGGACTGCTTCAGGCCCTTTGTGACATCACTTCATGTGACTAGATTGTCACCAAAAGGTCTCCTAATTGCAGAAGTCTAAGGCTGAAGAGGAGACCGGCAGGAATATATGTGCATTGAGTGTATGTGTGGAAAGATAGATAGATAGATAGAAATAAAGAAATGGACAATGTTCATAGAATGGTAGAGTTGGAAGGAACCTCAAGGGCCATCTGGTCCAACCCCCTGCAAGTGCAGGCTTTCCTAAATCATTACAGCTATATGTTTATCCAGTTTCCGCTTGAAGATTTCCATTGATAGAGAGCTCGCTACCTCCCGTGATAGCCTGTTCCTCTCCCTGTCTGCCCTCACTGTCATAAAGTTTTCCCTAATGTCTAATCTGAATCTCCTTCCTTTAAGTTTCATCCCATTGCTTCTTGTACTGCCTTGTGCTAATGAAAATAGGGTGGTTCCTTCTGTACTGTGACTACCTTTCAGATATTTGTAGACCGCTATTAAGTCTCCTCTCAGCCTTCTCTTTTTCAAACTAAACATCCTAAACATCCTAAACTGTTGAGAATCGTAGATGCAGTGGTCGGCCATGGTGACTTGTGCAGCAGATGAAAGACACATCAAGCTTACTTCACTTTGAAATCGGTAGATGTCAAGCAGTGGTATCACTTGAGAACTTGCAGTAACTAATGGGAGCCAGCTACAGCCATCTACTATTTGGAGAAGTCTGGCCAGAAGTGATCTTTATGGAAGATGTTATGTTCGTATAGCAACTCACAAGGGATAAAGGTATCACACTAAAAAAACTGCAACTGACCCTGTACAGACAAGAGATCCCAACACCGCAGTAACTAATGGTTCCTGTGGGAATTGGAATACCCCTGACAACAGACTAAACAATGGCAACTAGGGCCTACTCTGCCTGATCGGCCGATGAGCACTTCACGTTTTTACTAAGGAACTGGAGAGCAGAGCAGAGTGCATATTAGGGAATATGTGCTGAAGTAGAGCGTGATCCTAGAGTGAGTAAAAAACAAATAACAAAATAACAGAGAGGATTAATGCTGCTAAAGAATATTCCGCCTACTTACTGACAACAAACATAAAATAGGTGTAGATGGACAACATAAAAAGCTTAGAGAGGTATCCTAGCTGGTATTCCACTGAGTGGCAGAACCCACAGCAATATGGCTGGACTTCAAAATGAGAATATCACAAGCAGGAAATACCAGCAGGAGGAAAGTATTTAAAGACCCACCCAAAAGGTGATTGAGTAGGAAATCGAGTACATGAATACACGTGTTACCCTATCAGAACTAAAACAAGGATAACAAAAACTAAACACCTGGAGAAAAGGTATATCTGATGTTGTCTCGTGTGGACAGAGAAGCCGACCACATAGCACAGACTCAAGAGTTCAAATCCAGACGTACGACAGAAGATTTGCAACAAAAAACAAACAAATATACCTTTGACCTGGAAACGAGGCCAAGTGACTCAACTATGCCAAAAATATACGAACTGGGATACAGAAAAATGGCAGCAGCTGATTTGGACCGATGAGCTAAAATTTGAAATTTGGCAATTTGTTTGCCGGAGAGCAGCACAATAATGACGGTCTGCAGGTACAACGGAGGGGAAGTTTTGGTCTGTATTTATGCAACCGTAATTGGGGATTTGGTCTCAATTGATGGTGTCCTATATGCTGAGAAATACAAGCAGATACGTACCCATCATTTAGCACTACTAAGTAGATATCTGATTGGCTCCAAATTTATTCTACAGCCGGACAACATCCTAAAAGATACAGCTAATGTCAGTGAGAACTATCTTCAGTGTAAGGCCCCTTTCACACTACGTTCTGAACTCCATTGAGTGAACCCGTTGGGACCTCCTTCCGAACCCCCAGCAAAACGGGTTTTAGACGTATGCACTGATGGGGCCATTGACTATAATGGTGCAGACAGAGTCACCACGTGCTCAGTCGTGCACCATTTATTGGATTATATGCTTTCCTGAGGCGGACACCCAGACGGCGGACACCCATAAAGCGTATACTCCTGAAAATGGTACATGACAGAGTTCACAGTGACTCTGTCTGCACCATTATAGTCAATGGCCCCGTCGGTGCATATGTCCAAAACCCGTTTTGCGGGGGATTTGGACTGAAGTCCTGACGGGACCATTGAACGGAGATTGGAATGCTATGTGAAAGGGGCCTAAAGAAGAACAAGGAGTACTGGAAGTGATGATCTGACCCCACAGAGCCCTGATCTCAACAGTATTGAGTCGGTCTGGGATTATATGAAGAGACTAAAGGATTTTTGGCGACTATAAGCTACGACCACCACCATTCCAGAATACTGTATATAAGAGCCCAGGCCGCACTATATAACGTAAAAAACACTTTTATAATAGTCACAGAGGGGGACGGTCCGGTCCAATGGGTGTCCATGCTCTCTTGTCCAGTGCCTCCTCTCTCCGGTCCGGCGCCTCCTCTCTGCTGCGATCTCCATTTTCCTCCTATCCAGGCCAGGCCGGCATTGCGGTCTTGCGCAGGCCCACTTTGAAATGACCTGCTGAGGGTAGCTCAAAGTACTGTAATGTGCAGGCGCGAGGTAAGGTTAAAGACTGCCTGCACATGCGCACTACAATACTCTCATCTGCCCTGAGCAGGGCAGATCAAAGTGAGACTGCGCAGTACCTCAATGCTGGCTAGGGCCTCAGAGGGAGGGGGACAGCTATCGCCGCAGAGAGGAGGCGCCGGACCAGAAAAGGGAGGTGCCAGATAGGAGAGCAGCGACAGCCATCTGACTGGTCCGCCTCCCCCAGGTGAGTATTATAAAAGTGTTTTTTATGTTATACAGAGTGGCCTGGGCTTTTATATACGGTATTCTGCAATGCTGTATATACAGTTAGGTCCAGAAATATTTGGACAGTGACACAAGTTTTGTTATTTTAGCTGTTTACAAAAACATGTTCAGAAATACAATTATATATATAATATGGGCTGAAAGTGCACACTCCCAGCTGCAATATGAGAGTTTTCACATCCAAATCAGAGAAAGGGTTTAGGAATCATAGCTCTGTAATGCATAGCCTCCTCTTTTTCAAGGGACCAAAAGTAATTGGACAAGGGACTCTAAGGGCTGCAATTAACTCTGAAGGCGTCTCCCTCGTTAACCTGTAATCAATGAAGTAGTTAAAAGGTCTGGGGTTGATTACAAGTGTGTGGTTTTGCATTTGGAAGCTGTTGCTGTGACCAGACAACATGCGGTCTAAGGAACTCTCAATTGAGGTGAAGCAGAACATCCTGAGGCTGAAAAAAAAGAAAAAATCCATCAGAGAGATAGCAGACATGCTTGGAGTAGCAAAATCAACAGTCGGGTACATTCTGAGAAAAAAGGAATTGACTGGTGAGCTTGGGAACTCAAAAAGGCCTGGGCGTCCACGGATGACAACAGTGGTGGATGATCGCCGCATACTTTCTTTGGTGAAGAAGAACCCGTTCACAACATCAACTGAAGTCCAGAACACTCTCAGTGAAGTAGGTGTATCTGTCTCTAAGTCAACAGTAAAGAGAAGACTCCATGAAAGTAAATACAAAGGGTTCACATCTAGATGCAAACCATTCATCAATTCCAAAAATAGACAGGCCAGAGTTAAATTTGCTGAAAAACACCTCATGAAGCCAGCTCAGTTCTGGAAAAGTATTCTATGGACAGATGAGACAAAGATCAACCTGTACCAGAATGATGGGAAGAAAAAAGTTTGGAGAAGAAAGGGAACGGCACATGATCCAAGGCACACCACATCCTCTGTAAAACATGGTGGAGGCAACGTGATGGCATGGGCATGCATGGCTTTCAATGGCACTGGGTCACTTGTGTTTATTGATGACATAACAGCAGACAAGAGTAGCCGGATGAATTCTGAAGTGTACCGGGATATACTTTCAGCCCAGATTCAGCCAAATGCCGCAAAGTTGATCGGACGGTGCTTCATAGTACAGATGGACAATGACCCCAAGCATACAGCCAAAGCTACCCAGGAGTTCATGAGTGCAAAAAAGTGGAACATTCTGCAATGGCCAAGTCAATCACGAGATCTTAACCCAATTGAGCATGCATTTCACTTGCTCAAATCCAGACTTAAGACGGAAAGACCCACAAACAAGCAAGACCTGAAGGCTGCGGCTGTAAAGGCCTGGCAAAGCATTAAGAAGGAGGAAACCCAGCGTTTGGTGATGTCCATGGGTTCCAGACTTAAGGCAGTGATTGCCTCCAAAGGATTCGCAACAAAATATTGAAAATAAAAATATTTTGTTTGGGTTTGGTTTATTTGTCCAATTACTTTTGACCTCCTAAAATGTGGAGTGTTTGTAAAGAAATGTGACAATTCCTACAATTTCTATCAGATATTTTTGTTCAAACCTTCAAATTAAACGTTACAATCTGCACTTGAATTCTGTTGTAGAGGTTTCATTTCAAATCCAATGTGGTGGCATGCAGAGCCCAACTCGCCAAAATTGTGTCACTGTCCAAAGATTTCTGGACCTAACTGTAAGAGCTCACTAGTGGTATATCTATACACAGTCTATAATGATGTAAATGTTTTATTTAAGTGGCAATTTCCAATATGTTGGCACACAGGAGCTTGTCATGGGAAATACGAGTCACAGTCACAATTCTTATCAATTCGGACACCCCCGCTCTTTATGGCAGGCACTATAGGACTAAAAAAAAATGAGTTGTGTTTCTTTTTCTTACAGCTCATTCAGTTCAGCTTATTTCTGCCTTCTGATTGCCTGCCCGTCCGCTGCTTAGAATTTCAAATGAAAGCCGTGCAATCCACTGAATTTAAATCAGCAAACAGGACGGAAAATAAACAGGTGATTTTCAATCTCTGTCTGAGAAGGGAAGGAATCTGTTGTCCCTTTTCCTGTGAGATGTCGGCTGAAATGTTTGACGCATGAATCAGACGGTATGTACCGTATCTACGCTGCTGTATTGTGATGAGTGTCGTGAACAGACAGCAGTAGTGATGCCCAAACACATCTCAGCCATGGGCACTGGAACCAGATGTGAGTTCTGTGTCTTAATCAGCCCTGGTGTAGCACTTGTTACCACCTTACGGGATCGCATGAACGGAAGGATAGTCAGGAGAGCCGGGGTCTGGTAAAAGGAAGTCATTATAATCATAAGGGGTAAACAGAGACGTGGTAAGGGCACAATCCGAGGGTCACAATACCAGAAGAGCAAGGGAGCAATCAAAGAAGTAGTCAGAAAACGGTCTGGGGTCCAAGACAGGAATGCACAATGGGGTCTGGTAACAGGAGGTCACATATAATCATAAGGGGTAAACAGAGATGTAGTTAGGGCACAATTTGAGGGTGACAATAGCAGAAGAGCAAGGGAGCAAGCAAAGACGTAGTCAGAAAACGGTCTGGGGTCCAAGAAAGGAATGCACAACAGGAATAGGGAGCGGGCAGAGAGAAGTCCAAAAACAGTCCGGGGTCAGAATACCAAGATCAGAAAACAAGCCAACACACAAACTATGGCAACACCACAGAGCCAGAGAATACAACTGGCAGAGTTCTGGGGAGCATGCTCAGAAAACAAGCCTGAGCAATTTCCCGGAAGATGGAACTGCTGAGGAACCAGCACCTCCCAGAACCAACCTGGACTCCAGTATAGACCAAGCTGCTAGATCATTAACAAGGGCGGCACCGCAGAGCATCTCCAAGGACAAGATGCTCTGCACAAAGAAATGGACACACTGTCAGATCTGTAAGTGTCGCAGAACATCTCCAAAGGCAAGATGCTCTGCACAAAGGAATGGACACACTGACAGATCTTTAAGCAGCGCAGAGCATCTCCAGGTCTGTGCACAGAGAATTGTGACACCTGGTCTATAAAAAACCTATTCTGAATTGGTGAACCGTACTGTACATTAAGCACACAAATACAATATATGGAAGAACAGTGGTGCTTAAAAGTTTGCGAACCCTTTAAAATTCATATTTCTACATAAATTTGATATAAAACTAAATCACATCTTAATCGTAGATAAACAACCAAATCAAACAAATGAGTAAAAAAAAACAACATTAGACTGTTGATCCAATATCACAAGTCTATGAGTAGTAAATGTATGTCAGCTTTTAGGATAAGCCGGTGATTTGAAAGTGAAATTAGAGGCTTGTGTTTTCAATCAACGGGATGACAATCAGGTGTGAGTGGGTGACCTGTTTTATTAAAAGAACAGAGATCTATGGAAGTTTAATCTTTATACCACGTTTGTAGAAGTGTATCATGGCACCAACAAAAGAGACTTCTGAAAACCTCATTAGCTGATTTGTTGAAGCTCGTCAAAGCTGGAAAAGGTTACAGTCAGACTGTGCACAAATGGAGAAAATTCAAGACCATTATTACCCCCTAAAGGAGTGGTCGACCAACAAAGATCAATCCAAGGGCAAATGTTTATAATAGTCTTTGAGGTCATAAAAGAACCCAAGGTCATCTCTAAGCAACCAAAGGCCTCTCTCACATTAGCTAATGTTAATGAGTCTCCTATCAAGAGGACAAAAAATAACAATGGCAGAATTGTAAATAAAGCCACTGCTCTCTAACAAGAACATTGCAGTTTGCTAAAGATCACCTGAAGGAGCCAGCAGGCTATTTGAACAATGTTTTGTGGACGCATGAGACCAAAATAGAGCTTTTTTGTTTAAACTAAAAGCCTGCATTACAGTATAAAAACAACTTAACGTCTGTGAATCCAAGTGGTGTTAGTATCATGGTTTTGACCTGTTTAGCTGCATCAGGTGGTGACATTATCATGGTTTGACCTGTTTAGCTACATCAGGTGGTAACAATATCATGGTTTCGACCAGTTTAGCTGCATCAGGTGGTGACAGTATCATAGTTTTGACCTGTTTAGCTGCATCAGGTGGTGACAGTATCATGGTTCGAACTGTTTAGCTGCATCAGGTGGTGACAATATCATGGTTCGACCTGTTTAGCTGCATCAGGTGGTGACAGCATCATGGTTCGACCTGTATAGCTGCATCAGGTGGTGACAATATCATGGTTTCGACCTGTTTAGCTGCATGAGGTGGTGATAGTATCACGGTTTGATCTGTTTAGCTGTATCAGGTGGTGACTATATCATGGTATCGACCTGTTTAGTTGCATCAGGTGGTGACAATATCATGGTTTCGACCTGTTTAGCTGCATCAGGTGGTGACAGTATCATGGTATCGACCTGTTTAGCTGCATTTGGGCCGTGATAGCTGATTTCATTGATGGAACAATGTATTCTGAATTTTATCAGCAAATTCTAAAGAAAAATATCTGGACATCTGTCCATAAACTGAATCTCAAGAGAAAATGGGTCATGCAACAAAACAACAACCCAAAGCCACAAGTGATAAAGCAAAATCATGGCTAAAGAATAAAGTTAATGTTTTGGAATGGTCAAGTCACAATCCTGACCTTAGTCCTAAAGAAGATGAACTGAGAAAATCCACCAACATAACAGAGATGTAGCTGTTTTTCAGGAAGGAATGGGCTAAAATGTCTTCAAGCCAATGTGCAGAACTAATCAGCAACAAGTTAAGATGCAGTTATTGCAGCAAAAGGTGTCACACTAAATACTGAAAGCAAAGGTTCACATAATTTTGCAACTCACAGACAAGTGAGATTGAATAAGTTCCCTCATTTAAAAAGATGACAAAATCCAATATTTTTTAATAATTTGTTTGATTGGGTTATTTAAAGTTATTAATGCTGTATGAAGACCAACAGACAGGTCCTTGAGGGGAGATATGTATCACAGAGGTGTCTATCCTCGTTAATGGATACAAGTTCATTTCAATATAGGAATAAGAGGGTTAATAGGTCTAACAAGGGCCAGGTTTACAAGCAGTCAGAGAGATGGGTGCGATTGACTGCTCACATATCGCCACACTAGGGTGTAGTACTTCAAGTAAAATGGAGACTTGTAGTCTCAGAGTCTATCTGTGTTTGGAGGTGTAAAGACCTCCAGTGGTATTACTCTTGTTAAAGAGCCGGACACTATCCTGAGGGGGCGGACCCCCCAAGACCAAAGAACTTGTTATTTTGTGTTCTTGTTCATTACTTTGTACCTGGAGAAGGATCTCTATGTTCATCCTTTTGAGTGGTTTATGAAGATTGAATAAACCAGCCGACATTTTAAGAGTTTATCCACTACTTTAACATTGATGGCCTAGCCTAAAGGGTGCTTTACACGCTACGACATCGCTAATGATATATCGTCGGGGTCACGTCGTTAATGACGCACATCCGGCGCCGTTAGCGATATCGTTGTGTGTGACTAAAAGGAGCGACGATCAACGATCGCAAAAACGTCAAAAATCGTTGATCGTTGACACGTCGCTCCTTTCCATAATATCGTTGGTGGTGCATGCCGCTGGTTGTTCATCGTTCCTGCGGCACCACACATCGCTATGTGTGACACCGCAGGAGCGACGAACGTCTCCTTACCTGCGTCCACCGGCAATGAGGAAGGAAGGAGGTGGACGGCATGTTCCGGCCGCTCATCCCCGCCCCTCCTCTGCTATTGGGCGGCCGTTTAGTGATGCCGCTGTGACGTCGCTGTGACGCCGAATGCACCTCCCCCTTGAAGGAGGGATTGTTCGGCGGTCACAGCGACGTCGCTGAAAAGGTATGTGCGTGTGACGCTGCCGTAGCGATAATGTTTGCTACGGCAGCGATCACAAAATGTCGCACGAACGACGGGGGCAGGTGCTATCGCTCGCGACATCGCTAGCAATCACTAGCGATGTTGCAGTGTGTAAAGCACCCTTTAAAGTAGTGGACAACCTCATTAAACAGAAACAGCTCCCGTCTCTACCTTAACGAGAAGTCAAATGAGTTATCTGAGGAATGTTCTTCCGCGCTGAATGCACTTGGGCAAATCATCAAGATCCGCTGCTGGCAGCACCTTTGCAATTGTTGACTAATGACGTCTCAAATATGGTCAATGAGAGACAAGTCCGGAGACACTGCAGGCCATGGTTGCACGTGTGTGTGCCATGAAAGCGGCTCAGAATAATATACGTTGTCGGATTGAAAAACGGCTCCTGGGAAACTTTGCAGAAATGGCTGGTTCTATCACCAAATCATTGTAACAGTGAGCTGGCTTTGCTATTCAATACATAAAAATTGTGTATAACCCCTAAATTTGTTTATATATATATATATATATATATATATATATATATATATATATATATATATATATATATATATATATATATTGGGAGACTTTAGGTTATTGATGCCACTGCATACTTATACTATACCATCATTTGGAGGTGTACATGAAGAAATCCTCCAATGTATAATATACAGCAAAAATCTCATCTGCAAATGCGAGCACAATTAATAATGTGGGAGGTGTAATTGCAACGTGTGCATCCATCTACTCCAAAGCAAAGCAATAAGATAAATATATATATATATATATATATATATATATATATATATACAGTCTTCCAGTTGAGGTCCCCTGCCTGGTCACTCCTCAGTACACAAGTAGAAAAGGTTGGTCACATTACCTTTAATGAAAATCTGTTGATCTTCAGGCCATACACGAGGCGCTGACGCAAGTTGGAGAAAGTCTCCCTGAGAACATCTATTTGTCTTATTCTCCTACAGACGTCAGTGGACAGATGAATTGTCGGCAGAAGACACAAGGGACAATTCCTAGCAAAGATTAAGAAAAAAAAAAAAGATGCTGTTGACCTTTTTGTTCATAACATATATATATATATATATATATATATATATATATATATATATATATATATATATAAGTCCAACAATGTAGACCAGCTCACTCCTGTGAATCACCTGGAACCTCAGCTGACCTGGTTAACGCCATTGTGCCCGGATCAGGACATAGGAGTCCATCCATACAAATGTGAACAACAACAAGGCAGAGTCCAGCAATAACGTGAGCAATCCAGGATCCTGTTAAAATTTTCTTTCTTTTTATTCATAGATCCATTAAAATACATCAGATTCTGGACCGTGAAGAAGGCGGATTTTACCGCTGAAACGCGTAGTCCTATCTGCGCTATTTTCCTGTGATAATGCTGTTCTGAATTGCTTGGACAACTGTATTTTAATGGATCTATGAATAAAAAGAAAGAAAATTTTAACAGCATCCTGGATTGCTCACATTATTGCTGGACTCTGCCTTGTTGTTGTTCACACACACACATATATATATATATATATATATATATATATATATATATATAATCCTGAAATGTAATATACATGTCCACCTGTTTCCATTCATGATCAGGGATAGAGTGCAAGGGTGTTCACATAAATAAAAAGTTATGAAACTCTACTATACATTAAATTACATTATCTTTTTCTGATTCGGAGTTACAGATTTTACTTTATTTACAGCCACATTTACATTAGTGCAGGCTTCAGAGCTGAAATCTCCCAATATTACCTACTTGCTCAATATTTGTGTAAATTAAACATTAAAGGGATTGGCTGGGACTTCTGAAAAACTGGAATTGTGTTAACAAAATAAATGTTCCATACCTTAATTTTTTAGTCACCTGTCAATCCAGCAATTATAGCTTCTCTATAAAGGCCAGTGATTGGCAGCAGGGGTCACGTGCATGATGGAAATGACATCGCTGCCGGACATGCTTTAAAGTATAATGTAGGCTGTAACTTAAGGCCAGTACAAGTAATAAAATCACACGATAGAATTGTGAGTTCAGCTCTGGAGTATAATAAAATGTAACTCAGGATCAGTACAGGGAAGTAAGGTAGCAAAGTAGCAAAGTAAGGTAGAAAGTAGCAAATAAATAGTACACAGTGACTCCACCAGTAAAATAGTGAGTGCAGCTCTGGAGTATAATACGCGAGGTAACTCAGGATCAGTACAGGATAAAGTAATGTAATGTATTTACACAGTTATTCCACCAGAAGAATATTAGGTGCAGCTCTGGATTATAATACAGGATAAGTAATGTAAATACACAGTGACTGCACCAGCAGAATAGTGAGTGCAGCTCTGGAGTATAATACAGGATGTAACTCAGGACCAGTAATGTAATGTATGTACACAGTGACTGCACCAGCAGAATAGTGAGTGCAGCTCTGAAGTATAATACAGGATGTAACTCAGGATCAGTAATGTAATGTATGTACACAGTGACGGCACCAGCAGAATAGTGAGTCTAGCTCTGGAGTATAATACTGGATGTGACTCAGGATGAGTAGCAAATAAATAATGTAATGTATGCACACAGTGTCTCCTCCAACAGAATAGTGAGTGCAGCTCTGGAGCATAACAATATTTAATATTTGTTAATTTAGAACTGCTAGTACTCCCTATTCTGCCTACAGCCTTCTTTGCTATGTGCATGAAGCTTTAGTGGGCTGTCTGTTTATGGCCACACAAAGTAAAAGATGCAATTTGGCATTGAGCAACCAAATAAAAAATACCTGAGGTGTTCCCTTAATATGCGCTGCACTAATAATCAGCAGCCTTTCTATAGCTCTTTTAATTAAAAATAAAAAATATGTCTGAATATGCGAAACCCCACAAAGTCAGGTCAAGGTTTTAAGCCGGACAAAAGTAATAGTCTTCTAAAAGGCAGAACCTTAGAATTTGTGCGGCTGAAACCCCTTCACTTTCATTCTATCTTTTAAGTACCTCTGCTTAATAAAAGCCATCAAATATCATTGGGAAATATTACTATTTTTGTAACTGCACTAAAGAATTAAACCAGGAGCAAAAGGGAAGAGCGAGAAGAGTGAGCGCGCAAGAGAGTCAGGTTAAGCTCAAAGACACAGAGAGAGAGAGAGAAATGGACCAGATTATACAAAATTAAAAAGCAAATTCAAGCGGACAATTTGTGCCGAGTGATTGCAAGCAATTACAGGCCAGCTTTTCTGGGAGGAAGGGTGCATTATTT